>NC_056479.1:14444516-14744516 GCF_008729295.1 Plectropomus leopardus | reverse complement strand
TTTGGTGTGCTGAAACTGCAAATTTAACCACTGATCACTTTAATTGCTTTATTTGCTGAAATGTCTTATGGTAAAGTAGGACATCAACAGGAAGCTTTCGTTAGGATGAATTTCCTGTTGAGTCAGAGTGATATTAACTGTGACTTTGCCTTGATCGTATTGAGGTGCCACTGATTTTGTAATTAAAATGTTACTTTTAAAGAAACATTCCCCTCAAAAACACTTTGACACTTTTCTTAGATTTCAAAATAGTTTCAGGGGAAGCCATTTTACTGAAGTAAAAGTGGAAAGCTAGTAGTAGATCAGATAAAAAAAAATAACAGAAGTGCACTAAACAAAAATTAATCCATCAAGATGTTGTGTTAATGGTTACAGTACTTCTCACAGAAAGAGAGAGTAATCAAGATTGAGTTAAGACCAATGTTTGCTGCACAAAACATTAGGCCTATCTATCAATCAGCGACACCACAGACAACTCGTATTGCAGCCGTTTTAGAGTCAAAAAGTTCCGATACTTGTTTGGAACATATAACAGATAACAGATAACAAAGTTCTATCCAGTCTTAGATAGGTTATTCTTGCTGCTAGATTTGAGTGATATCCTGTGTTCCTGGCAGCAGGAAAGTTGCAGAATGTGTCGCAGCACGATGCTCCATCTCCTCTGAACTCTGCTTCACCCCATTATCAGATAGTGAAGCTCTCATCCAGCACTGTCATGCTCAGTGTAACATCTGCAGCCCTAAGGTATGAGCGTGATGTGCTTTACTGCAGTTTATTTAGTCAAAGCACAGGAAGAATACACAAACAGGAGCTTTAGAGTTGTACTGCATCTGTTTGATGTCTCTGTTATACATTTTAGGAATGGAGCTAGAGTGTTATTTCAGTATTGATAAATGCACAAAGGGTTTATTAATGCAAGGGAAGCAATGTAGTGCAGGAGGGTACGGTCCTTATTGTCACTAGTTCCTCTGCATTTGAAAAAGCTGCATTATAGATTGTTGCCCAAGGGTATTTTGTGAACTGGACAATTATTGTGTTTTCCAAGAGGTTTGTTTTTAATCTTTGCTGCTCTCCCCTCAATCCGCATTCATGCATGCGTACTCCCCTTTTGTAATTTTATTGTTAGACACTGTAATCAAATGAAAGGTAAGTACTCTCGACCAAACAACAGTAATTGTTTGTAAGCATTGTACTGAGCTATCCAACATGCACTTGAACAAAGAGCAGTTTTTATGTTGTTTGGGACTTTGGGGAATTTGCGTCATTCATTTTATTGTCGGCGTGTTCTTTGCTCAAATATAAATTAATGACCAGGCATTATTCATACACATATCTGTCTGCCTTTGCAATAAAAGGGAGCAATGACCTTTTAGCTGTCTGAAAAAAAGAGCATTACATCATTTTTCTCACACTGAACACATCCCCTTGCTGAGGTGAAACATTTTGGCTTGGTAACTTGTTTCAGGATGAAAAACACCAAAAGAAACAGGCCCAAACTACCCAAAAGGTCCCTCTGGCTCTGCCGTCGTCCCAGCTCTTAAATCCGATGTGCATCAATAGAGATAAGAGCTCCAGGTTATTTCCTGGAATAGAGAGTTAGCAGGGCTAAACAACACATGTTCCAGAGGACCTCGACTGGTCTGGATCATCGGCAGACTGACTGATTCACAGCTTAGTGGGAGTTGAGCAGGATATCATAACAGCAGAATATACAAGCCCCACACTTTCAAGCCCATTAGTTCCCCTCCAGCTCCCGGCCAAAGTGATTCCCATCATCCTGCATCAAAGGCATCCAAGCAGACTTGTACATGACAAATCTGCACAAATAAAGCACGAGAGATTTACGTACGTATGTCCTCAGGGTGTGCCTTTAAAAACCCAATCATGCTCCTTTTTTAAGCATTACAAGCAGTGAATGCTTAGAGATGTCACATCTAAAATTATACAGATACAATATGAATCAAAGCCGAAAACATGAAAAGTTGAAGTAGTGTAAGAGAACAACTTTTGGTGTAAAGGTCAAGGAGTTGCATATATTGAATACCTCACAAAATGATCATTTGTTACACACCCCTTGTTACCTTTTTTTTTTTAACACACGCCTCTGGTCAACGAAGAATCAAAAAACGGAAAAAATTATGGATGAACTGAAGTAAAAGAGTTCTTAAATACAGTAAAACTATATCAAAACATCCATTAACAAGCTTTCACAAAACTTGTGCAGAACAATCCAATTCTCATTAATCCTGTCGTATGCTTAGTACTTCCCCAATTCATTTTAGCTAAAATCTTACTATTTAAAACACTTCCATATAAACAGTCTAACGCGCTTTAGATAGCGTTTTTGACTACTACTCAACTCTGCTTGTTCATTCCATCGTGCAGAGTTCAAAAGGCATGCACTTTCTCAGATGCTCCACTTTTATGCACAGCTGTTTTATATAGTGAAAATTTAGAGAAAATGCATGTGTTAAGTAAGTAGTCAGCAAACAACTGGATAAGTGACACTTGAATTACACTGCATCAAGTTGTGTGAGAGTTTGTAAACTGATATTTTGATATATTTCTGCTTTTGGGTTCTTTGTTCACTTTGGAGGCAAGTTTTCTTTACGAATTCCACGTAACACGGTGTGAGTAATTGTTATAAAAATGACTGTATGGGGAAATTCTTTCTGTATTTAACAGAGAAGAGTCTAAAGCGTGGTTTTAGGAAAACATGCTTCACTTTAAGAGATGATATTTTCATCCGAAAAAATATATGTATTGACAACTTAATAAATATGTGATAGCCAAGTGAGTGTTTGGACGTAAAAATTGGGTCACAAAGGGTTGAGAAAGTCTTTCTTTATTTCCTCTATCTTGCTCTCTCACTGTGACATACCCTCTATCTCTCTCTTTCGTCATGCCTTCAGCGAGCACTGAGTCTGGTTAATCATTGCTCCTGCTTGGTGCTAAGTTGCAGAAAATAGTAAAGGCTTGCCGGTGTGTTAGAAAATGAGTCTTTACATGTGTATGTGTGAAGGGAGAAAAAGAGAGGGAAACCTGTGGAAAACTGAAACACACTAATGCAACACTCCGTAAGCAGGAGCATGTGCTCACCCACATGCATGTCAGCCTCTCCTTTGCACGCAAACACATGCTTAAACATCATGCATGCACAGAGTGATGCCTGAGAATTTCCTCTGGTAAGAACTTGCACTTAAGCTTAATACCCAGTCTGGTGCAACTGACATAGTTTGGCTGTTTTTTTTAAATTTGCTATTAGTGTTAAGCATGAATTATGTGTTTTTAATGAGCAGGAACAGATCGTTGAGTTTTTGAATGAAAGCCAACATCTCATTTCAGTGATGCTTCTATGTTTAGAGCCACGTATGTTACTGTTCAACTCATAAATTGTAACATCAGAGGAAACTGAATCGGACAGAAACATGTCTGATGGTGTTAAGGACAAAAGAGTTGGTGGTGTGATCACAGCTGGAGCAGCCCTGACCTGATGTCAGAGCAGACAAGAGTAGCTCTGATCCCACGGGCGCCTGGGGCAATCAGTCAGTCTGTACTGCTAATGCTAACTGCATCCTGTGGTCATTACACTGAACAGGCCATTTAGAAAGTATGGCTCTTTGATTTAGATTTTATCTGATGTCTGACTTCCAGCAGAGCTTTGCAATACATTTACATTTACATTTACATTGTGACTGAAACCGCCTGGTGGCTAGACTTTAGAAGCTTGTTGACATGTTCAGTCAAAGTGCAGTCTGAAAAACTTGCTTTCTTGAGCACTTATATTATATACCTTACATCTGTCATGACACATTGTGCTCTTATCTCTTGCACAAACACCGTACCGCCAGTAAACAAAAGAAATTTCAAACACACAACAACCCGAGCCCGTCCTCTTCCCTGCCACGAGACTAGAACAGAATGGAATTTGAAACGTTTTAGCCAAAAATGTTTCCATGGTCAAGGTGTTTTTTGCAGAAACGTTTCAGATTTCGTTCCGTTCTCCCGCTTCAAACCAAATCTCTCTGGAGAGTTTACGGGCGTCGATCGATACACAGGTGAGTGACCTCTGGCACACGGTGACACACGCTTGACCAAACACTGACAGGCTTTAAGATGAAGGTGGACAGCAGCCAACTGTGAGTCCCTGAGTGTGTACAGCTCTGCTGAGCTACAGCTGTCTTCCTGGAGGTTTTCGGCTATGGTCTTTGATGTTCTGGACATGTCTATTTCTCAGCAGTCCATCCCGCTGCATGTACACCTTGTTTACTTAAATTGTGTTGTTATTATGTTACAGCCCTTTTCCTGTTTTGGTCCTCTTGGCCAAGTTCAGCTGAGGTAATAAGTGGTGTGTTTGCAATGAGCTTTGATGTATTGTGTGTCTCTGTGTCATCCAGGCAGTGTGGCGAGAGTAGATAAGCCCCCTTATGAGGTGAAAGCCCTTCCCCGTCCTGCAGTATCCCCTCCCAGCACCACCAGCAGGAATAAGGGATGTCACGGCGGTTCCTCCTTTCAGCGGTGCTGATATTCTCCTGCAGCATTGAGGTAAGTTCTGAGAGCACACAATCACACAAACATCGCATATACATGTTATGTGCACACTTTCCATGGGGTGACAGCCTCCGTGTAAGACTGTAACCTTCGTTTAGTCCTGGCCTTTACAGTGAGGCGGTGGGTGTTGTTCCTCTAGCTCTGCTGCCTCCCGAAACAAGCCAGTCGTGGTGCGGAAGCCTAAACAAACTGTCCCTGTTTTTTAATGGTGTGAGTCTTATTGTGTACAATAAATCAAACCTGTCCATACATAAGCACGAGCCCCCCCATATAGACAACACATTAGAGTAGGACAGCATCATCTTGATGGATTATTTCCCATCCTGAAGTTGACTTGTTTACAGCTACTGTGTACATTAAGTGAAGTGAAACAAATGAATGCCAGTTCAGTTAATGCACCCATTCTGTCTTCATGGTTTGTGTAAAGTGCACATTTTTTTGCCCACCTGCTTACACTTCATCAATAAGTCCACGGATAACAGACCCTCTTCGTGTAACAGGACTTTTTGTTACATGTGTCCCGCTGTCTCCTCAGGTGTCTCCTGCTGCTTCTCTGGATAAGCTGAAGGAGAGCTGGAAATTTTACATGGAGGAGTGTGAGCGCAACAACAGCCGAGACCCGCCAAACACCGGTGAGCTGAACGTTTTCAATGCTTAAACCTGCAGTATACAATCATCTGCTACATTTGATATGGCAAACTTGTTCACATAGAGTTGCCTATTTCCAGCAGCTATGGAGCAACTTATAAGAATTCATTTAGAGTCGTATTTCAAACAGCCTGATCCCAGAAATATGTGAAATATTGTAGGCATTGTTTTTCTTAACTAGAGAAACAATGAAGTGCAACATTGTAATCACTTATGGTTCCTTAATCATCATTGGTGCTCTGAAACATTTCTGTTATATCTTACATATATGAAATTTGCATTAATATGAGAGATACAATCAGCATTTACCTTCACGTGTTGGTGGAAAGGTAACTACCTATGGCAGTGGAGCTGTAATGATTAAGTAGTGCTGTCTCCAGACTATAGGAGCAGCAGCAATTTCTGTTCCCCGCTCAAACCAATTATATAATCACTCTGCTTGCAGTAGCTCCCAGTTTTCTATTTACTGCACCACACTCTGCTCTCTGGCTCCAGTTTGCGCCATCAGCAGTGTTTAACTACATGGCGGATGCTGCCCTTCAGTTGCATTATAACCCGTAGAGGTGGAGAACAGTGATGGTCCAACTTTCAAAAAGGTCGCTTCCCACACTGCATACAAAATCATACCACTCTGTGGCACTCATACACCCATCCTGTCATCCCATGACTGTGGCAGAAAATTAGCAGGTATAGGAGAGTTGTGACTTTTTACATGTGAACATCCACGTGTCTGTACGCTAACATCCAGCACTGTTTACATCCTCTGTTGAGAAGATGAAGGGTGTAATATAAGAGGAAGTTCACTGATGGAGGACTTAACTCTGGAGTCAAGATAAAGGACCATGATGTGTACAGACACCATAATGACCAGCAGCAGCCATCACTTAAAAAAAAAAAACCAACCCATATTCCATGTCTTTTTATGCCTCCACACTGGCAGAAGTTGTGCCCGGAGGCATTGTGTTTATGTCCGTCCATGTGTCTGTCTTTCCCGTACTTTTGAATGTGATATCCCAAGAACGTCTTCTAATTTCTTCAAATTTGGCACAAGCATTCACTTGGACTAAAATATGAACTGATTCAATTTTAGTGGTCATAGGTCAAAGTTCAAGGTCACTGTGACCTTGCATCTGTCTCATTATCATGGACCCAATTTCTTAAAAACTCCATGTGGGAATTCCTTCAAATTTGGCACAAAAGTCCACTTGGATTTAGGAGGGAACTGATCAGAATTTGGTTGTTGAAGGTCAGTATGATCTCACAAAACACGTTTTTGGCCATCACTCAAGAATTCATTCATATTTCATTCACACAATTTTGACAAATCTCTGCACAAATGTCTAATAGGATATAATAATTAAGTGCTAACATTTTCTATCCCAAAGGTCACCTTCACTGTGACATCATAATGTTCTGCATAAAACACTTTTCTGTCCATTATTCAACAAAATATACAGATATATACAGATTAAATTGGTGACACTAATATTGGGTACCCACCTTGAAACTGAGCTGATTTTGTAAGTCTTCTGTGCTGTCGGGGGTAAGATGTGTGTGAAGAATCCATGTTTTCACATAAATAGAAGTAAACTATTATTGCAACATAACTGCTGTTTGGAGGCATACAAACCCAAATTATAATACTATTATTTTTCTTTTCTTTTCTTTTTTTTTTAAAAAATCCTCAGGCCTTGTGTGCGCCAGGGAATTTGACAGATATGCTTGCTGGCCTGATGGACTCCCCAACACCACTGTCAGTGTGGCGTGTCCGTGGTATCTGCCATGGCACCATAAAGGTAATATGTTTATACACACTGTATGGTGATTGGTTTGCTGCAGAGTAAGTTGAAATATCCTACAGAGAAAGACTACTGTCTGTGATGACTGGAACTTCTTGTCAATCACAGAGACTGTGTGTGTCTGTGTGTCTGTCTGTTTATTTAGTTCAACATGGCATGGTTTATCAGGAATGTGATGCAAACGGCCAGTGGGTGCCCACAAAGAATACGAGCGAGTGTGATTCTAATGATCCAAGTCTGGTAAGAAATGTCTCCCTTGTTATTATTCCTGCAGGGCATTAGATATAGTTTGGAGAATACAAATATCTGTCTGCTTTAACTAATTTAAGAGAACTTATTTAATGCAATTTTACTCTTAAAACTGAAACTACACCTCTCAAATAAAGGAATCTAAATATGATGTCTGTGTTTTAATTTGCAGCAGTACTATGGCCATATTCGGATCATGTACACAGTGGGTTATTCCTTATCACTGGTGGCTTTGGTGTTGGCGCTTGGCATCCTCATATTCTTTAGGTAATAAGGATTTTTGGTTGAAATCATGTCTAAGAGGTATAAGGAAACAATCATGCACCAAACACAATAATGTAGTCTAGATAAAGCTATTCAGATCTACAGGTGCTGGTATTTCAGTGCTTGTGCGAAGCAAACAAATATATGACAAACTACTCCTTTAAGTGGAAAGCTGTTTTGCTATTTGCATTTTATGATTTGAAAAAAGACTGACCATTGTTGCCTCTCTTTCATCAGAAAACTGCACTGCATGAGGAACAACATCCACATGAATCTGTTTGCCTCCTTCATCCTGCGAGCACTGTCCATCCTCATCAAAGACGCTCTGTTGGAGGCCAATATCACTTTGCGGGACCTCAGCAACGACCAGGAGCAGGGAATCCCCCAGGCATCCATGCCTCCAGTGGAGATGCTGGTCAACAATGAGGTCAGTTGTGATCTGCAGCTAAACAGTGTTTTAACAGAATCTTTTATTTTTTTAACAACCAATATTTCAGCCCTTGAGAATTTTACAATTCAAAAACTGAAATATAACATTTAAAGGTATACTACGCAAGAATTGTCAGTTACTGTTTGTAAACAGTATCACCAGCCAAAATTAAAGTGAAATTTTTGTAGTGTCCTCTTGGATGTGTGCTGTTTACAGTCTGGCTCCTGGCTGCGATCTTTTAAAAAAGTCCCAACCTCACCTGTGCTCTGTGCCCAGGGCCATCCTGACCACAGCGAAATAAAAAATAAAATAATAAAATAATAAAATATAGGTATCGGGTGAGTCTCTGCAGTTAAATACATCACCATGCACCTTTGGTGTAAGTAAGTATTGAGAGGGATTACTTTTGTATGACTCTATACTTTGTTTATTAAAACATGAAAATATCGTCACAACATGAAAATATCTTGTAAAAACGTGAAAAAATCTTTTCATACCAAGAAACTCTTCTTATTATATTCTGCTCTAACATGGGAACATCTTATTATAACATGAAAACATCTTGTTATCACATGACAGTATCTTATAAAAATGTGACAAACATCTCTCATGTCATTCCTTGATACTGATCAGTTTTTTCCTCTGGTTTGGCAGTTCTAGTATGCTTCCATGCATCCTGCACATTTTTATCTCTAATGATTTACTAATTGACAACTGGACCATGGTCTTCATCAAAGTGCTCATTAGCATGTTGATTATCCTTCATGTTTGTATACCTTATAAATGATGTGCATAATAATAGGATACAAAAGCATCAAACCACTTAAGTTCTATCAAAGACTGCACAAAGAATATGAGCAAGATATGTGATGTTACAATTATGATTTTTATAAAGCACAGTGAAGCTCATATCTCACATAGATAAATATGTAAAGTGTATAGAAAGTGATAATCTTGTGAAAGAGTATTGGTAACCACACAGATAATTGTAGCAGCCAGTTATTCACAAGTTTGGAGTTCATAGCTGGATGAGGACGGGGTTAAATTTTCTGCTCTTGTTCAGTCTGGCGGCAGTAAGAGCTCCCATCTGCTGCAGCGCTGATCTCACTAATTTATAATATCAAGTAGCTTGATATTTTATCATATGTGAAATAAACCTCGCTGCTGTCTTGCAGATAGCAGTTAGCTGTCGCATCGCCATGGTGATGATGCAGTACAGTATCATGGCCAACAGCTACTGGCTGCTGGTGGAAGGCATCTACCTCCACAACCTCCTTGTCATCACAGTGTTTACAGAGAGGAACTACTTCAACATCTACCTGTGCATTGGCTGGGGTGAGCTGATGGGTGTCTGCGAGTGTGTATTTGTGTGTGTTTGTGTGGCGTATTAAGTCAGAGGATGCAAATTAATTAAGTGCTTTGTGACTAAAAGGTAATTCAGTGAGAGCAGGTAAATGTAAAAGGTTGTCAGGCTGCTGTAGAAAATGACTGTTTTGCTTTTAGACAACTCTCATTTCTTTACAGGCACCCCGTTAATATTCCTCGTGCCCTGGGTGATAGCTAAATACCTGTATGAAAATCAAGAGTAAGTATCCGCATTGCACTCTCTTCCTGCCTCTCTTCCTCTACCCCCTTACTCCTTTCATCAGACCCTGCCAATATTTTTCACTTGTGTTGACTCTGCACTCAAAACAGCACCTCATATCAAAAACAAAGATGGCAGAACGTTTTTCTCTTAAACATATGAATACTTTGAACTCCTTAAAAATAAAGTATTTCACCTGGGGGTGACGCTCACATCCTGCGCACAATATGTCAATGCATTTACATGTAACAACACAAAGGAATCAATACTGTGAAAAGATTCTGCCCATCGCTACTATACGAAGAATGGGCTTCAATCAAACTTTTTACAAAAACATGTTTTATCTCCTGCAGGACGCCAATATTAGGACACTGTGTCATAACAGCAGTGTTGGCATGTTTTTAATAATTCATAATTCCAAATGTTATTATGCTATCACTTAGGGTCTAGTGTACACACACTTAAGCAGTAAATGGGGGTGAAATGGATTTTCTGAAACTGCAGACACGCTGTGCTGTTATGTAAAGCTTTAAAAACCCAGGATGTATGGTGCCATCAGTCACTCACATTTCATCAGCCAGAGAGGGGAAATCTTGTGTTACAGAAGGAACCTCATTTGAAAGGTGTTTGTGGTTATCTCGCATTCATCTTTTCTCCCATGCTTCTCTTTTTCAGGTGCTGGGGCCAAAATATAAACATGAATTACTGGTGGATCATCCGTTCCCCAATACTTCTGGCAGTTGTGGTAATTTCTCCTCCCTCACTTTCAGTCTGTTGTGGTCCCCTGCTTTTTATTTTACTATTGCATGCCCACCTGTCACTTCATCACTCTCTTTCCTAAAGATTTGAATCCAAAGTGCCATATTTGTTGTTTCAAGACCTCTCATATTTACCCACCACTCTTGCATTTCCACTTTTCCCATTAATATACTATACAATATTTAACACACATCATTTATTCATGAAGTGAAAAATGTTGTCTTTGCCTCAGGAAACAACAGGGAAACATCTTAACAGTCAAATGTTGGATTAAAGAAATATGATTTTTGCCACTAAAGTTAAGCTAACCCCAATCCGTTTAGGTTCTTTATTGTAGGTGTGCTCTTTAAAGGTCAGTTCTAAGCTTTTATTTAAGTTCGATTTGTCATGGCTCTAATGCCAGGCCAGTTACACAGACGTCCCGGCATTTTCCATGCATTAATCTTCTTGCTAAGTGGCCTGTATCTCACAGGAATTCCTGTGTTTGAGTATTCGCAGGGATGGGAGGGCTGCTTCCCATTGCAGCATTTCCCTTCGCGTCCCTATCCCACCACGTTCAAGGTGCACATCACAGCAGAAAACTCAATACAGCAGCAAACACTTATGTTTGTGTCCCTGCCTGAACAGTGAAAGTCAAAGTCTGTGCAAACATAAAATACATACATGCAGTATATCATATAGATACTATACATCCTACAGTGTATGTATACAGGACATGGAGTAGAATTGTTGATAGATAGATGAATTGATTGACACATAAATACTTTCTTAAGTTTGTCTTGGTCAAAAGTTTAGGTGTAAGTACAAGCCAAATCTACTTAGACTTTTCTGTATACTTGTCAGTATGAAAAAAATTGCTCAGTATATCTTTAAGAAGTTTATGAAAAGTAAAGTAAATGCAATCTCTTAGTTTGAAAGAAGTATACTAAAAGTGCAATTGAATAAACTTCATTTTTTAAGGAAAGATAAATAGATAGATTAATGGATAGATAGACTATATCATCGACTATTGATCCAAATTGGGAAATTTTAGTTACAGCAGCAGGTTGAATGGAAGAAGTAAAACCTTAGTAATATACATTTCACAGTAGAAGGCAGAAATATATATATATTCAGAAATAATCTTAGCATAATCTTTAAGTATAAGATATACAGTATATCTATTGAATATGCAATATACAGAATATACTATAATACACTTTTAATACACTAAAGTATAAATTATATCCTTAGGAGAACACACTACCAGTATATACATAAAACAAATATACATTTTTTTTAAGTTTAACAGTTCAGTGAAGTGAGTACAAGAATAAGTTGTGCAAATCTGCCATGTGCAAAAATAAGATTTGCATATTTTAGGAGTGAAACAGAGTGGAGCTTGGTTAGGACAGAAAACTATAAAGCAAAAAGTTTGATGTTAAACAGAGGTGAGGTGTTGTACAGTTATTGCTTTGGGCAGGAAAGATTTCCCTTAATCAGTCCCTCTGACAGCATGAAACTTTTAAAGCAGTTCATTCTAGACTGATATTGACATAAACACATCTAACATTTGCTCATTTCATCAATTTCATAGAACAAAACTGTAAATCCTGCACTGTGTTTCTTATAATAACAAAATGCCTGCACATATAACTGTACGCACCAATGAGGTCCTTTCACTTCCCTGGTCCAAGCACCTCCAAATAACTATGTAAAGGTCACATCATAAGTGATTTTCATTAGTGGAACACCCGCTGTTTCTTGAAATGTCAGCTGCTGTGAAGGGCCCCCCTGACGACAATGTGCTTCTGTTGGGAGTAATAATGTTTGAGACTCAGTTCAATTAAATCAGACAAGAACTATGTTTTGTGGGGCGCCCCCTAACTAGCACAGTGAAGCATGCGTCCCCAATGCAAAAGGCTCTTTAGCCTTGCTACAGCCGTACAGGTTCAATACCAACCCGGAGAACTTTGCCGCAAATCATTCTACAGTCTTTTCACTCTTTGTCGTCTTTCTTTGGCTTTCCTAACAAATGGAGGTTGTAAGGCCAAAACAACAATCTTAAAAAAACCCCCACAAATTTAGTTTCCGTTTCACCGAAAACATTTTTACTGTTTTCATTGGAAATACATTTCTGTATACATGTGGCAGTATGTGGATTGTGTTTTTTTCCGCAACTTTGAGCAACACAATCTTCCTGTGTTTTTTGGATGGCAGCCAAAGTTTCAGTGTTTTAGTGTCCCAAAACTTTGCACAGAAAAGCATAACTGTCTGCATGACCTTCAAGATCAGTTCATCATGCAATCAAAACTGTTACTATCAACACCAATGTCTCCGTCTCTCACAGATCAACTTCCTTATCTTCATCCACATCATCAAAATTCTTGTGTCCAAACTTCGAGCGCACCAAATGAGATACACAGATTACAAATTCAGGTGAGTTCAAGCGTCAAAGCACTTTATCTATTTACATACAGACAGACATTACTCTCTCCACTTATGCTTTCTCTCGCTTTGTCTCCCACCCCCATCCGTCTCAGGCTGGCTAAGTCGACTCTGACCCTGATTCCTCTGCTGGGCATCCATCAGGTTGTCTTCATCTTTGTGACAGATGAGTCCACCACAGCCACCATCGGGCTGCGTCTCACCAAGCTCTTCAGTGACCTCTTCTTCTCCTCCTTCCAGGTTGGACTCTGAAAAAAGAACATGAAACGAAGCATCTTTATTTTTACAAAGAAAGACAACACTATGAAATAACTCATAGTCAAGACATTCAGCTTTGATCAGAGCTTTGAGTGAGATGGTTCATCTCACGATGGTGCATCTTATGGTTCAGTTAATCTTAACAAGATTCAATGGAAGACGCCTAACTGCAGCTGACAGTTACATTTTTGTCTCCTAATCAAATCCAGATCTCAACATTCACGCTATACTAAACTAACAGTACAAAAGTTATTCTTTCATGAAGTCTTAGTGTCATTCCAGCTGAGATTGTTCAGTGATTCATTCAGAAGTTGCTGCATGTCTGAGTTTCCCTTCCCCCGGGTCCTGTATTTACTCATGTGTCAGGTGGGATTACATTAGTGTAGTTTGCTATCCGTGCTGCTAACTGGCTGTGTCACACTGTGACATAATGACAGTGACCTTTTTGCTACGGGGACACAGATGACGCGAGTCAAGATAACAGGCAACCACTGGGGGAATCGCCTTGATGCAGAGAGCGACACAGAGACGACAATAAGAAGTCAAAGACAACAAGAACAGCCATGAGGCTTTACACTTAAGACAGAAGACACTCTAATGTGCACATGATTTTGCCCAGTGGTTCGGTCATAAAGCAACAAACTTTCAACTGGCCCTTATAACTGAAAAGGTTCATGCACTGATGTACTACAACCATGGTGTCATGTTTTTAAAACTTTAAACATTGGATTATCAAAAAATGTGTGAGTAACTACTGTAGCTGTCATGCATTAATGACCAGAGAGACAGAGTGAATAAAAAACTCTCGAGCACAACTCTGAGGGCAGATGAACAAAACAAGGTGTGTCTACTGAGCAAAAATACAAGTCAAAGTAACAAGAGGTCAGCTGAGGTGGAATCCAAAATATATGCTGGGTTGAAATCGAGATCAAAATTACAAGGAAGATATGAAAAGCTGGAAAGCTAAGGCACAAGGCACAAAGGCAATCTGGCAGTGAGCTAGTGAAAGTGCACCGGTATATATACCAGGGAGCTGATGAGGAACAGGTGAGTGATGATTAGCAGGTGGATTGAATCTACTGATGAGGGCAGGCAGCGGAGCGGCAGGGTCTGAATAACAGCAGTTAGAACACAATGTGCAAACAAACCAAGTGAATTAATGAATGATAAATCAAGTGTAATTCAAAACCTTGACAATAAGAGACACTAAACTGTTTGGTCTTTTGAGTAGTTCAGTAGAAAATGGCGATTGTTGTTAGCTGTTAAGGCGTCAAGACATGCCATTGGGGTTGTAAAGTGTTTGACACACTAGTTTGATTTCTCTGTTTTGGCCTTCTGGTGGCTTGTAAGTGATCAAAGGTATAGACATGTTCAGTAGATGTTTTTAGAATTGGCAGTGGGTAATGGGGTAATGTGCTAGAAAGTAGGTACTACTTTTTGTTACTTTTGTAATTCAAGTAATTGGTTATTTAGTTATGTTTTCAAATACACAGTTTGTTGCTTTTATTTTTATTTCCATTAATGTCATGTTTGTTGAAACATGATGTACTTTAGCTTCCTCTAAAGAACAAGACAGAGCTGCTGCTCGGTGGACAGCTGAGAAGCAGAGACCACAGGAATAAACTGCATGTACAGCTCATATATTTTCAAATCTTACTTTGTGAATAAAGTGTATATTTCAAACCAGTGCTGCATTGTTGGAACAGGAGACAGTGACTAACGAGGCTAACTGAGACAGTTTTGGTGAGTTTTATTTTGTTGAATGAATGAGTTTACCAAGAAATTAAGCTTATAGTAGTAGTCTTAGTAGTAGTAGTAGTAGTAGTCTTAGGTGAAAGAGAGAAACTTGAATTGGTGGTTGTATTTTTCAGCTTAACAAGAAAATAGGTTAGGAGTTCAGAGGAGATAGGAGTTTTTCCTTTTGTGAGTTTGTTTTGCTTATTTATCAGATCTCAATGAAGGTAGTGAAGGTGTGCTCGAACACATCTCCCAGCAGAAACCACAGTAATTCCAGCAATCCTGAATTCCTCTCTAGCAGCAAGGCAGCAAAGACAGTGAACAAAAGACGCCGCTCCCTGATCCGTACTACAGCTTGGTCGCTTGGTCATTACTGTAAAAGCTTACCTCAGTGACTTTCATACTGTTGGTTTATTGACCATTTCGAACTTGACAACATGATCATTCCAAGTTTATTACAAGTGTCCTTCCTGTTGAAAGGTTTGTTAAACCAATCGCTGACAGGAAGTTCACAGGGACCAAAGCTGTTGCCAACTGGATGGCAGTGAAACGGTCCTCATTGAAGTTAGCTCACTACAGAGGATGCAATGGTACACATAAAAATGGCTGCCACTCTGACCATGCTGCTATGTTGATTTGAATAAGAATATCTATTCTTTCTCATTCTATTCCTATGAGACTGATCAAGTGTTGTTTTTCTCCACAGGGTCTCTTGGTTGCCATCTTGTACTGCTTTGTCAACAAAGAAGTGAGTGTCTACATCTGTGCAACATAAACAACCCCCAGACTTCTCTCCGTTTATCACATTTAGAATGCATGCCTTCTCTTTTCAGGTGCAGTCGGAGATCATGAAGAAGTGGAAGCGCTGGAAGCTAGGGAGGAACATTGAGGAGGAATACCGCCACACCTACAGCAACACCCCCAACACGAAGACAGCCAGCCTGTTGAACCACGTCTCTCGACTGCCTCATCTCCCAGACGTTGCCAAAACCTCCTCTCCGGTCTGCAGCCCTGAAGAGACGCACATGCTGGTGGCTGGATGCCAAAACGGTATGGTCCACAGTCAGGGGGCAGACCAGTGCACCTCCCCGCTTCACAAGGAAACCATCAGCAACTGCACCCTACTGGAGGACATTAGCCTTACGGACAAGGTGCAGTGTTATGAGGGTCAGAGAGAGAACGTGGAGAGCCACCTGTGAAAGGTGCTGGGAACAAGAACTTGATGAGGAAAGTTCCAGGGCCTTGAGCTCTCATGTGGCTCTGACATACTGCCCTGGGTGGCTGTGAGGAGCTGTGCTGATAGACTCATCTATCAGAGCTGTCTTTGCCAAGAGATTGCTGTCACTGGGAGACCAAGCGGCCTGCGAACAGAGAATAATATGGCAGACTCCCACACTGAGACGTCTAATGTTCTGTGAGCCTTGTGAATGGATTTCTGTTGATGTTTGTTGGACAGCGAAAGAAACTGCTGCCTGTTGAACAATGAATCAAGGCAGATAAGCCATGTAAAATAACAAGAAAATAACCTGAAACCTCAAATAGCAACAATGGAAACAAAACAACAAAAAAGAAACAGGGTCCTTGCTTGAGCCTCTGCTTTAATTTGTGCTTTGTATCAAATGTGTGTTTTGTGGTACTGGAGGTCAAAGACAAGCTGGACATTGAACTGCATAAACAAGAAAAAAAAAAAGACCAAACAAGTGACTCAAAACGAGATGATAGGGAACATAGACTTTTCCCCTTTTTTTCTTTGCTCTGATATCTGTAAATGTTTTTTTGTCTATACTGACTCTGATGAAAATGTACAGAAAAGGACGAAACATTCTGCTGGCCGTACCTTGTACAGTTAAGATGACCACATTGCTGTTCAAGCGGCCCAACACAGGGGACACTGGAAAATTGGCAGCTGCTCTCACCAGGTCATTCCTGGCTTACATACAGACATTACAAGAGGTCAAGAGACGGTATGCAATGAATAATAAATATGATCTTTAGTTTTACAATAAAACAAGTCTTTTTTTTTTTTTTTTTTTTTACATCGGCATGAGCCTTGGATACTGCATTGCTACAGTTATGATTATGTAAATGCGCCAGGCGTCTTTTCAAGGGGAATAGTTGCAATTCTGTGCTGTTAAATGTTTTCTTTCCTCCTTGCCATCAAGATGTTGTCTGACTCACAGGCTTTGGCACACAATATTCTACACAGTAGCCCACTCAGCCCTCGAGAGGAAGGCTGATAGGGACATCCGAGCACTCAAATCAAGGATAAAAATACACAGCATAGAGACCTGTCAAGCAACACATGCATAAAGTATGAATCCAACACATGCTACTCAGTCAGTGTAATACATCACCTCCAGCACAAGGCTGTTTTTGGAGGTAAAATGTAGGCCATCGTACATGCTCATATTTAGTGGGTTAGAAGTTGCGTGAATCATTCACTGAGGATGCCTGCTGTACAGTGCCATCACATCAGTATCTCCACTGTGCAAACGCCCAAAAGTCGGAAAGCCTTTGCTAATGATTGCCTGCGCCCAGTTACTCTGCACACAGTGTTTAATGTTCAGCCTTGTGCTGTGTCGACAGCGGCTGTGGACACTCAGAACAAAACTCTGCACCCTAAAAGTGGAACAAAACATTTTAGTGACAAACAAAGCAAAATTAGTAGTGGTACATTCACCTCTGAATACATTGCATTTATTTTTAAAGGTCCATTGTGTAGGATTTAGGGGCATCTATTGTTTATAATGACTTTATAGTGTGATATAGATATAAGAATCATGTTTTTGTTACATTAGAATGAGCGGTTTGTATCCATACAGAGTGGGTTTTCTTCTTTGGAGTCTGCCATGTTGTTCAACAGTAGCCCAAAACGGACAAATCAAACACTGGCTCTACATCGGGCGATTGATGTTTTTGCATTGGCCACCGACATGCTTTATACACAGGAGAGGTTTCAGTTCGGCAACCTCCCCGTAAGAAATCACTAAATCCTACACACTGGACCTGGAGAAAGGAAGCCGTGTGCAGAGCGTTAATTCATCTTTGAGTTGCGAAACGTTTGCCAGAACTAACTCACCATGACTTTGTATGTATGACTATTTGCACAATGTTAATTTATAATTGATAAATACTGTGTATATATATGTGTGTTTATACAGTTGATTTATTTGATTGCTGTCAATATATTTCTTGGCAAGTCTGTCCGTGTGTGTATGTGTGTGTGTGTGTGTCTGTGTGTGTAGCTATATATTTTCAGGTAGGTATGAATGTGTGCCATTTCAGTATGTGTTGCAGTTGGATGAATCATTGGCTGTAGCCAGATAAGTGATGGATGGTATAAACAAGTACAAATGGCTTCACACAGAGCGTAGAGGTCAGATGTCATTGTGAGTCCCACTCAAGCTTATGTAGTGATGCATGACATATGAGGTCATGCCAATATACAGTGTAAGAAATACACAGCTCTTTGTTTTATTAAAGAATCAGTGTGTTTCCACTGGTATCATGTAGTTCAGGGCTAAATTAAAGCACAACAACAGCGTGTTTGTCATTCAGATAATAGCTCTGTGCATTTACACTTCAGCCAGGTGCTGGTATTGAGTTGGTAAAAACAAAAACATTTCATCGGTGTCTGCTGAGGATTGTAATAGAGCAGGTACATATCCAATACTCGGAATCGAGCTGAGAGCATGACACACATGCTGCTGTTGCCCGGAGGTGAATTTGCAGTGTTTTTTCTTAGTTTCCAGAGCAGGAGAAATGTGTGTATACTGAAAAAGTAACACAGGTATGTTGTGCACCTTGAGTAAAATAGTACTGAGTAGAGTATATATGTATGGTCAGAGTATATTTCTAGTTTTATTTCAAACTATTATGTGTATTTTAAGCTGTGACCTTAACCATGTATGTTTTTGAAGCCAGCAGCTTGGGTCACTCCCCTTCTGGACCAAAGTGGTTCTGTCTGAATGTATTCTATGAGGGCCCAAATCAGTATGTTCCTTTTTATTTTCTATTAATGGTGGTTATGTACAGTATATTTGCTGTGAGGACCCAATCAGTAAGAACTGGCTGTGTTCAGATGTATACAATTCATCATTTATTGTGTCCGCTTATCAAACATCAAATGGTGAAAGAGTAAATTACAATGTAGGCCTATGTGAAAGAGAATTTTAACTTGCTGTGTCTTTTGTATTGGTGAACATTCGAAATGATAAAATAAAAACGGCAAAGCATGTGCAGATCTTCTTTCTTGGCTTGTTGGTGATGTAGGCTGCAGTGGTCAGCTTGTCCTGCTGGTTGGCTTATAAGGGAGGTGAGTATTGATTTAACCTCTGGGTCAGGTGCTGTTTCCTAGCACATACTGTTCCTTTTGTGGCCAAGGGTCACTGGATAGGTCAGCTCACTTTCACTCAAAATCACTCAATTTCAACTAACCAGTATCCCTAAAACCATTTTATCAGATGGTTGAAAAGCTTTGAGAAGAATTTCCTATATCAGGGTTTGGAGTGGTGTGTCCAACCTTTTCTGTAACTTTATAAAACCGTCAAATGGATGGAACAACAACCTTTAGGAAATTGATATGAATAAAACAAAAAACATGGTTCTATGCATGTTGCTTGCTTATTCATCAGGGACTGAAGTTTAGAGTCCATGAGTTGTCTCTGCACGGATCTCAACATGGAGGTGGCGGAGCCAGCGGCTAGCAGTAAACGGTGCTAGCTGCAGTCAATTGTGATAGATATTTGTACCTGACACAATGACCTACTCCACATTTAACTACATTTATATGGGAAGGAGTCCATTCTGATGGGTGTTTGTACATGACAGAATTATCTACTCATACAGATTGTTTTTTTAATAGTGTTGCCTTCTTTTAAGAAAAGACCACAGGTCCTTATTTCATGGAACAATTTAAAGCCCTTTGGGTATTAGAAGATGGGAAGTGGTTTGTAACAGCATTTTTCACTCCATATGGAATAAATATATTAGGACAAAGGTCAATGGCTGTAGTGTTTATGTTTTCTCCCTGAGGCTTGTGAACTGGGGTTGTGTCCTGATGTGGACAAACAGATTGAGTGTTATCGGGCTTATCAGGCTGTGTTACTCTTCACCCTCAGCTCCCCCTGACAGGCTTTCAGGGAGGCTACATGCTACCTTTGCTATCATCAGCTCCTGGGATCCTTAGCGTGGCACAGCTTTCGGGGAACAGTGCTTAGAAGGTTTCTAAATGAATATATAACATCCACATGCCTCATCAAGCTGCGAAAACCCCATATGTATGAATGCAACACACAAATAATACTAAATTAGTTAACAGAGTGAGTGAACTGTGATGTGCTTTGGGTCACATCAGAAGGTATTAAATCAGGATTTTACTTTGACAAAAGTCTTAAATTAACTGACATATAGTATAAGCCATATTCATGGAGGTAATATCAGTTCCGTCACATTCTTGGATACAATGCACCTCTCAGTGTGATCTCAAAAAGAGAGCAAAAAGTTAAAAATGACAAAGAAAGTTTCTTGAAGTAAATGTTTCCTTTTGCTGTTAGGGAAAAAAACTGCAAAACACTGTGAAATACTTTGGGTGCTTATCTAAACTGCTCTTTGCTAACTCAGTTGAGCTATTGATCACTGTAAACGTTATGGAGTCCATCAATTACCAGCCTCTTTTACTGTCATATAAATCCACCTTACCAGGCAGCTGGTAGCAGCTCACATTCATCACGCCACTCCACTCACACTGAAAGAGCGAGCATGAGCACCAACAGTCTCAGGAGCCACTCATGCAAACAAAATGAGGCAAAAACTGGACTCTTTTTTTTTTTTGCATTTACTAATGACCATGGCATTTACCCAATGTATCCTTCAGGTTAGTCAGTACATGCATTAAAACATTTAATATACCTATTTCACATTCACATGAAAACAGTGTGAACATTAATAATTAAAATCAAAGATCTATGGAGCAGCTGTGGCTTGGTTTGTAGAGCAGGTCGTCTACTAATCGGACTTATGGCAAGATACTGAACCCCAAATTGCTCCTGATGGCTGTACCATTGGCGCGTGCATTTGAATGTTTAACTGAATGGCTCCTTCCCACTTTAAAGTATGAACCATGATTTACATTTTTGTTGCAATGCTTATTTATAGAGTACATTTGATGTAGTTAGTTTTGGTTTCGCATTGCAATTGTAAAAGCGCACTAAAGATCTATAAACAACATATCTGTCCTGCTAGTATCACCTGTGTGAGCTGCGTCTATACTTGATATTCATTGGTGTATAGACGCGCTCTCCCATCCTTTTGTACCCCCCTCACCTTAACCCTTTCGGAAAATAACTCACAAGTTTTTTTAATAAAGTCATCTCCTGTCCTCATGTGCTTCAGCAGCTTATTTTGTCATGTTGTGCTGTTCATAGACAAACTGAAACCTACACTGCACATTTGCTATTACTTGACTATTTCACTGCTAATTTCTTCTCTGTTCTGACTGCAGCTTCTGTCTCTTCCGTGGGTTTCCATTACAGATTTGCACAAAACATAAGCAATATTTTCGAAATGTTGATAAAACACAATAGTAAAGACTGCGTTTCTTCTCTCGTGATGTTATTGCATCTTCTCCTCTTTCTAACATTCCAAGAAGCATGGCTATAGATGGTCAAAACATTAGCAGCTTTATTTCTATTGCAGCCACCGCACTACCGCATTTATGTCTTGGTCTTTGAAAGCATGACTGATACAAAAGCATAACTGCCCTACACAATAACATTTCGTCAGTTAAATTAACATAATTTACTCTGTTTCACAGAGGACAAAGGAGAAGAGAAGAGAGGAGAGGCGAGCAGAGAGAGAGAGAGCAGATTCATTGGTTTGGTTAATGCACGAGCGTCATCAGCAAGGTTGTTAGAGCTCATTAGCTGTGTTTGAGAATCGTGTTATCGTCTCTCCCAAGCAGAGCAGAGTCCCCTGGGTACACACACTCTGGGTCAAAGCAACCCAATCTACCAAAGCTACTACATCCCCATGTAATATGAAGAAGACACTCTCAGTTTACGCACACACGCTCACCAAACACACACAAGCCACATCCAAGAGATCCTCCTCGCCACGGCCTAATAGTCTGTCAACAGCCCTGCATGGCCTGGTCACAAGCAAATTAAATCAACTAAATGTGCAATCAGATTATCGCCATCAAACACAGAATAAGTTGAATAAATCCAATATCTCAGACAGTGTGGTGGTTGGAGCGGAAGCAGTGAGGAAGAGTGACTGACGTGGCTCTGGGTAAATGCACAGGCCTGGGTGGGAGTCTGATAACCAAAAGCTTCTTTCAGAGGAGGATTAAAAGAAGAGCTCTCAGGGAACATCACCGTCCTGTGCTCAGCAGTGTGGCTCAAAATAATCAAAGAAATAAGAGACCATTGTTGATATCCCATGGGAGAAATGACATTTCAAATATTCCTTTGAGAGGTTTTTGAAATGAGAAACAAGGTTTTTATGAGTGAGCTTTGGAGGTGATTTTAGATGGATTTTGTCAGCTTCAGACAGAGCTTGGTTAGCTGTTTCAGCTCTTTATGCTCAGCTACGCTAAGCAGCTGTGGTGGCTATATCATTATAGACCAATCCAGGGAAGCACCAGAAGGAAACAAGTTGCCTCTACTGGGTGGCATTTCCCTACAATGCACACACATTTGAATACAAGCTGTCCTAAGACAAGGATAATCTTTTACTTTTACCTTGACTTTTCCTGTAAAACTACATTTGACAACATCGGAAATAATCTGTGCAGCTCTAAACTGTGCCAACACTAGTGTTAAACTTCAACTTTTTGAAGAAAAACATGTTCAGAACACAGAGTTGTCTCTATAAATTTGACTTTAATCAGTTTAATATGCTTACTCATTTGTTTGCCAACCATTAACCCAAGTTACTACAAGAAAACATGCATGCATTCTTCTGAAAGTCACTAATTAACACCATTGTAAAACTGAAACACCAGCTCTGTTGGGTGATTTCTTTTTAACTATGGAAAATTTATTTATGGTTGTGTGTCATTTGGCACACAATGATGTCTACATTTTATGACATAGTTTGTCAATAATTAGCTGAAATGAGTTAGAAAAATCATCAACCTTTGCTGCCGTCACAGCAATTTGCCAATGCAGTAATGGCGACACCTCAGTTGAAAACAATCATGTAGTTCTGATCAAGCCAACATGTCAGAAAGCGTTGGGCGGTCGGGCTGTTTTGCCTAGCAACTAGGGCAACCTACCAGTGGTAGAGCTAGAGGTAGCGCAGCCTTCTGTCATTTCAACTAACCTCTCTGACACTATATGATGACTGATCTGCGCCTGCACAGTGAAACGTGATGTGGAAAAAACACTGATGTATGGGAAGAACACACATGAATTCAGATATGACCATTCTCACAGTAGTTGCATGGTCAGATATGTATTGGATTAGGACCAAATACAAAAGTGGCCCAGCTCTAATTGGAAAAAAATTGATTTCTGTCTCAATACCACTCTAAAAATCAGATCTGTGTTTCAAAGCAGCAACTCAAGCAGCAACAAAGAGTCAGATTTGTCTATGCTGAGTCTTAATGGAGGCTGCAAGGTGAGGTCAGAAAGAAACTTTTCATTAAGATTATGAAATTGTGTCCCCATGTTTTCTGTCTTTCTGATTTAATCTCCAACCTTAAACTGACATCTAATGATTTTCTCCCAGTGTGCCTTTTTTTCAAAGCAATATTCAACACCTTGTATACACAGTTACACACATGAGTTGGAATCAATCAGGTAGTTCTGATCAAGCCGACATGTCAATTTGATGTTGGCAAATGCTTTTTCCCCAGCACTTTGCTTGCTTATTGTTTCCAGAGGAGATTAGAGTAAAAAAAACACAGCCCCACACAACAATTCACTCAGACCTAGTGGTAATTTCTACTAAAATACGAAAAAACGATCACAGTGTAAGAGGTCAAACTCAAGCAACACTTAAGGTATAAATCGAGGGACGACATTGTATGTAGTTGAAGCTGTGCCTTCCTGCTTCTCTACAGAAAGGCAATTTAACACATGCTATAAATTACTCCTTCAATCGCTTTAATCCTGCTATTACTTAAAAGACAGTGCTGTAATTATCTCCTCTTGTGTGTTAAAAGTTTGCACACACTTTGACTAACTGATAATGACTTATTAAATATGACAGCTTGTGATTGTCGCACACAGCGAAGTGCATTCAGCAGCAGTTGGCACATGAGTAATATACCACTAACTGATTCATTCACTCTGATGGACAAGATGAATTAATAATAGTGGTTATAAGACTGTGAGGAAAATAATAACTTGAGGTACAGTGGACCCGAGATTTGATTCGCATCAGCCTGACATTTTCTTTACAGAAAAAAACCCTGTACTGTGGAGCAGAATTACTCCAATGAAGACACAACACGGGAGATGTGTGCAGACAGGAAGGGAAATCCTAAACTGCCCAAGGACAGAATGTGTTGTGCTAAGCTGAAGCTAAAAAATGTGTCCAAAACTCCAAGTGACAATGAAGCTTCCTGATACTGGGAGGACACCACGTACTGTGGTTCTGCACAACTCTGCCCTAAACAAAGTTATTTCCGGTACATTCATGTTATAGGGTAATGCCCAATTCAGATAGTTCTCCTGGTCTGTTCTTCTGCCGAGATGGTTCACAGTTATGCTTGAAGTGCCCCAAATCTGACATCAGTGTGAACAGATCTCTGTAAATATGGAATGACTCAGTGGTGCAAACGTTAATCTGAGTAATTTGCTCCAGAGGTCTGATGACAATTTAACACATGTTGAGGATGAAGGAGGGAAAATGAAGGGAGGCAAACACCATATGGCTCTATTAGCAGCTATTTCTGATACTTCTGAGGGTGCAGGAGGGAAGTCAGGAGTGACGGGGCCACAATGTAAAAGGTTTTATGGAGGAAGAGTTCTTCCAAAACTTGGAGAATGTCCTGGTCTACATCTCTGTTGTCGCCTCAACACAAGGCTGTCATGGCATGACTCAATATGTAAGTAAGCTATCCACGTCAGAAAGCGCTGGGCAGTCGGGCTGTTTTGCCTGTCAACTAGGGCAACCTGCCAGTGGTAGAGCTAGAGGTAGCACAGCCTTCTGTCGTTTCAACTGACCTCTCTGACACTGTATAATGACTGATCTGCGCCTGCACAGTGAAACGTGATGTGGAAAAACCATTGATGTATGGGAAGAACACCCATGAATTCAGAAATGACCATACTCATAGCAGTTGCATGGTCAGATATGTATTGGATTAGGACCAAATATAAAAGTGGCCCAGCTCTAATTGGAAAAAAATGATTTCTGTTTCAATACTACTCTAGAAATCAGATTTGTGTCACAAGAAAAAAAAATGGATTTAAGCTGCGTTCACTTGTGATGTGAACATAGTCTTTGTCAGAAAACTACTTCACATGTGCTGTGTTTCAAAGCAGCAACTCAAACAGCAGCAAAGAGTCAGATTTGTCCATGCTGAGTATCAGTGGAGGCTGCAAGGTGAGGTCAGGAAGAAACTTTTCATTATGATAATAAAACTATTTCCCCATGTTTTTTGTCTTTCTGATTAAATCTTCAACCTTAAACTGACATCTAACAATTTTCTCCCAGTATGCCTTTTTTTCAAAGCAACATTCAACACCCTGTACACATAGTCACACACGAGTTGTAACTGAAAAGAAGTTTAATTTGCTAAAAGGGAAATTTGTCTAATGATGTGTAATTTGTGTAATGTTACAAAAACAAACAAAAAAGCCAGAGGAGAGAGACTTGGCTGTGCTCCATTTCAGAACGCCAGTGCACTGCTGAACATATAACAGCGAGGGCCGGGAAAACTATAAATGGAGTCTAATCTGTCAGTCACCAGCAGTGGTCACGTAATTATCAGTTGATGAAACAAATAACAATGTCAGTGTACAGGTCAAAAGCCATGGAAACTTTCCTAGTTGACATATAATTGCCCACATGGACAGTTGTGTTCACAGTGTGATTTAATTCAAGCCTGAATGACAATAAACAGTTTGCTGTTTTATCAATGTCTCTTGGCTTGTTAATGGTCATAATGATGTATTCAACACTCTTGCTGCTCAAATTTAGCAATGAATCTGGTATATCTTCTTGCCAGAACACCTGTCAATTGGTGTGCAGACTAAAGGTGCACACTCACTGGCTTACTGCCACCAGCTCTTACAGCCAGATCAGGTGAGTTGAATTTCCCTGATTACCAAACTCTGCCCACCAGGCCCCTGTAAGAAGAGGCCTGCTCAGAGAGGGTGTCACATTTTATTCCATAGACTGTATGTGGGGACTTTTTGTTTTTCATTTGGGCAAAACGCTCCATAAAAAACACTGGTTAAGGAAAAGCCCAGCCTTTCACCACCTTTCAATTTAGACAGAGTTGGCAATTATTAACTACTTTCTCTGATTTACAAAACCTTGCAGCAAGGAAGTTAGCAATTATGGTGTATGGCAAACATCCCAAAGAGTTTGGGAAGCAAAACTCATGTTACTGTTGTTCATGGTTTCTCTACTGAATGACAGTAGCCATAATCAAGTGGGCAACTGAACGTTTCCTGGAGAGACTTTCACCACCTCACATCATCGAAACTACCATGCCTCAAATAACTTGAACCAAAGACTAGCTGTATCTGGAAGGCCTGAATTGTTCCATTGAGTATGAAGAAGCAAAATGAGTCTGAGTGTGGACAAAGTGGATTAAAATGCTAACAGGATGTAAGTTTCCCCTTAGTTCCCAAAATTTTAATTTTATGCTCTTTGTCAGGGGTATTGGGAAAAAAAAAATAACACCATATATGAACTATGTCATTACATATTATATTTTGTTACTCCTGCCCTGTCATGTTACCCTATACACGCACACACATAAAACATTACATTTACATGGTGTTAAACTTTATACCTGTAGCTACTCAGTGTTAAACTAAACGAATAAAAACACTCATCCTATTCAAAAGACAAGGAAATGAGGCATCGGACAAAGACATCTTTTTTTAAAAAAAAACGATGAAAGATCCTGTTAGAGGTAAATTTATCTCTATTAAAGTACATTGTGGGGGTTTTTTCTGAGAAACCCTCAAAGCCTTTTATTACAGCTCTGAGCAAAGTTTGTCAAATATGTCATTTCAATGTAGAAAAGGATTAAGATGGACCTGAATTAAGGGAATTGGCAAGAAATGTCTAGAAACAGTTAAAAGAAAATCACTATCTAAGTGTTAAGTTGATTCACTCACACTTCACAGATCTTTTTTCATTTTTTTATTTTAGTGTTGAGTAGTTTAGTACGGCTGCCTTTCATTAAATGTATAATGCCACAATTTGTTACTGTCTGTTGATTGCAGTTTTGGATGCCAAATCCAGATCATTTTGTATAACTAACACATACATTTGTGACTGTTCTCAGCTGAGACTAGTAACAGTAAATAGTAACAGTAGTGGGTACAGACACTCTTTGTTTATAACCATAATAAAGTCATTGTTGGGTATTGAATTTCAGCCGTATCATAACTCATCAGAACGAAACAGCTTGGCTCTTTATTTTACAGATTACATCACTGAAAGCTCTGTATTGGATGTGGAAGGCATTATAGGATAAACCCCCAAAATTGAGCAACAATGCCCCGACTCAAATGGATTTTCCTGCTCACTAAAATCAATGCTCGTGACCAGGAGCGGACAGCTTGACATCTGTATGACCTTCTTAATGGTACTGTGACCCTCTTATTACAGTGTCACAACGGTATATACACCCCTCGCCTGAAGGACCAAATGTAACTTCCTGCTCAAGGTTTCATGACCTCCTTGATGGTCTTACTAAAGAGCTAGTAAGGACATATATGCCATTCAGTCCAGTGGGGGTGCAGTTTTGATTTTGAAGGTGAGGGACAGTTAAAACAGACACAAATCCTCAAAGGAGATTTAGTTTTTTAAAATACACAGTCATTATCACAGTCATTATTTTTGATATGTACCCCTCAATTAAATGGATAGTTGTGACAACAACAACAACTATAAAAAAAGTTACAAAGCGAATAATACTGTAATTTCATGTACTGGTTCAACCATGGGTGAATAATACAAATCTGAGCATGAGGTTATTGTAAAACTAAACAGGAAAGGTGGAAGAGAGCGGGGGGATCACATGCAACAAAGGCCAGCATACCAAAATTGAACCCAGGCTGCTGCAAAGGCCTCAACCTATATGGGGCACATACTCTACCTCACCTCTACTAGCTAGAGGTCACCCCAAGACAATCATTTTTTCTTAAGGTAATACTGTATATGATGGTATGATGGCACATCACACTGACTGAGAAAAGTAGCACAAAAACAATATAGGTGGTGCAATACCAACAGCAAAGCAATGGGAACTTGAAGAAAATAACTATTTCCAGACTCAGTAAACAGGCAGACGAATGCAAGACAGAACTGGCTGGCTCGAAACACGAGGGGCCAAGGAAAGACACAAAAACAAAAGCTGCAACACCAGAAAACTGACCACAAACTGACAAAGAACGAAGAGAAACAGGTATATACACACAGAGAACTTGTCAGATGAACAAGACACAGCTGGAGTTGGTGGGCACTGGCACAGGGAGGGAAACACAAGGATAGGCTAACAATGTAGATAACAAGGGCGTGGTAGGTAACACCAGGGCGGTGCAAACAAGACTAACAGGAGACAGGTGTGCAGGGAAGAATCTGGAACAGGGAAGGACTAACAAGACAACTCAAAGCAGGTGTGTAGAGAAACGGGCAGGAAACAAAGGTAACAAGTAAAGGAAGACATGATACATGAGGAGATCTGATTCTCAAAATAAAACAGGAAACAAACTGCAAACAAAACCCAGGCTCATGACCAAATTTGTAGCCTAAAGTGAGGGGTAAATTGCATTTTTTTAATGTAATATGTAAAAAAAATATATGCAAAAATAGGAGTCTCTGTCACTTTCATACTCTTGGAGATGTATTATAAATAACATTTTAACTGCAATAAACCCTTTGGGGCTCGAGATTTCAAAATAGATCTCTTACGGTGTTTTAACTGGACACCTTAAAACTCCAATATAGAAGATACTGGTCACTTTCAAAGATTTAAAAGATGTCCTAGTGTGTGCAATTTGACTTTTTTTTTTAAATGTAGGGACATGTCTCCTAGTGTCCTCCCTGTAAATTACACCCCTGCTGTCTGGCCTTGTAGTAGTTAGCAAGACTGTGAATGTTGAGAAAGACATTAGCATCACGCTGTTCTGCTACATGCAGAAGCTTCACACTCAAGAAACGGGTCCAGTAAACTGAAGCTTCCAGGAGATTAAAGCTGTCTTTGCGGCTTTCTGCATGTTCATTTATCCAGCAGCCCAAGTGAGTGAACACTGATGAACAATGCAACAGTGAACCCCTCCTGGGAGGAGATATAAACAAACAAACTAACAATTTAATGATTACCTGTTGGGCACCGGACTGTCTGCTCAACTGCAAAGCAGATGCTTTTAGGTAAAAAACAAAAAAAAATACAGAAAGATGCCTGATTTAAATTCATATCACACCACATGTACCAGGGCCAACTAGAGCTCCTAATCCTAGTGCTGGTGGCTGTATGGGGCCAGATAACTGTTGCAGACAGTGATAGTGTGACTGAGACGCTCTACAGAGAGGTCATTCCAGATGTTGTATTTCAATCAGACATTTCATTAGTGTCTGGTCAAACAAGATTTATGTTCTGCTCTCCTGAGTGGCAGTCACAGATGAGGTTGGGAAGGGCCAAAGAAGAAGTGATGCAGAATTCACTGAGTGGAAAAAAGTTCAACTTACTGCAAGACTTCTACAACTCGTAAACATGAATTATGCCTAATTTGTAGACAAAATTGAACAGGGTTTTTTTTTATAGGCAGTGCCATTTTTAAGTTTTCTTGTTTACAGTGTCTCATATTGATATCTGTCACTCCTTAAAATGCTCCATAAAAAACTTTGGATATGTCCTCACCTTTTGTTGTTTGAGCTATTTGGTTTAAAGCAGCAGAGCTCCTTCTTTACAGTCAAACCATAGTATCGTGCTATGACCGTGAGACATGTAATCATTCACAACCACACTCATGAAGTACAATGTTAGAGTTGCAAATTTTTAGTTTGTGTGTGTGTGTGTCTATCCCTTTTCATCTTTCTGTGTTTCCTCTTCAAATTGAACAGAACTTTCCATTTGTTCATGTTTTTTTTGACTCAGCAGCAGTTTGTGGAGTTTGAGTTGTGGCATGACTAATTGGTTAATCAGTCTGATCAGATCTGCTCAGTGAATGAGAGAAGCAGCTGCTGCAGAGGTGAGTGAAAGCAAAAAAAAACAGCACCATTAACAATTAATTTTCACTTTCACTGCACCTGCACCAAAGCGGTAGATATATTTCCGCAGCTCTCCTAATGGTGACTCCAGCTCCAGAAATAGAAAATCTATAGTAGGTATCAAATGCTAAGGCTGTCTCGGCTTCTTATTAAATTGATTGAAAACTCTCAGGCACATTGTTATCATTTTTGAGACTAAATCTGTTTTTGTTCCCTTTATAAATTGTATTTAAAAACGAAACGAAATAAAACTTTCTAAAATGTTCATCCTTTGTAATATGGACACAGTTTTAAAGGTTTTACCCAAAAAGGGAAATCAAGAGAGCGTGTGTTATGAAAATGGAAAAAACAATTAATTTCCGAACCATTCATTCAACTGTAATCCATCTAGTATAAGCCTTAATTACAAAACAAGCCATTGCTCCATCTCTACAAAGCCACATCCTCTGACCACAGACTCCTCTCTCAGTGCACAGCCTCTCTGCTGTCATATCTGCAGTCTGGCTACAAGCCTTTATGATCAGAGGAGTCAGAGAGATTAGTCTGCTCATCTGAGACATTCACAGTTTTATCCCTGATCCCACCTGCAGCTTCAGCCGGATACATTAGTACTTCACTCTCAATCTAAGCCTCTCCTCCTGTTGTTATCACACATTGTGGACACACAAGTGCTGAGGATCATTCCTCAACACTGATGCATGTCGTTGTGGAAATAGCATGTCCATGTTCCTGCCCAGTTGGAAAAAATAAACCAGTGAATGTGCATTTATAAAGCTTGTCATTTTCTAAATCACATGGAAAAATGGTGAAGAACCAGGTCAGACATGTATCAGTCTGGTTTTGATTTGTTTGGTTGTTTATGTAATAGATGAGGATGATAGATCAGGTGTGGTCTGTTCTACTTCTAAAATGGCAATGGTGGTATTGTTTTTTTTTAAGTTATTTACATGTTTTATCACCAGTGTAAATCTTTTCTCATGCATTTTGCTAATGCAACGAAAGCACATTTCAAAACGACAATGCTAACGTGCTAGCATTTTGCAGGTGTGTTTTTCCAAATTCACCATCATAGTTAAGCATATTAACATTTGCTGATTAACACTTAACATAAACTACATCTGAGGCTGATGGACATGTCATTGTTTTGCAGGTAACAGAGCAAAGTATTAGGCAAACTTAAATACTGACATGATTGCTGACTGGACAGAACCGGTTGCTGTGTCATTACACGCCGCTGGAGGGTGAGAGGGCACCTGTTGCCGAACCATGATACACGGCAGGACAGTGTCAGGTTGAAATGCTGCTGGTAACAATGTAATATAGGGAGTGCAAGGTTGCCTTAGAGCACGTGGGCAGGATGGCGGATGGGTCCAACAAACCCTGCACTTTTATGCGGCAGTCCAGTGTTCCTAAATCTAGATCTAAATGTGCTTGTTTTCTACACCTCACCATGTGCCTCCTTCCCCTAATCCTAACAATCTGTGCCAGCATGTGCATTTGTTGACATTCCAGCCAGCATTGGTTGCCATGTGCATTTGTTGCCTAAACATTACCACGTGCAGCGACATCCCACCATGTGTTTGTGATGACATCACGCAAGCAGCGAAACAGTAGCAGCATCCCGGGCTAAATAGCAAAAGCACAAGGATACCTAGAGCGTACAAAATGTAATGTCAATTTGGCTTTGAAACCTGGGACTGTGTCTGGGTGTATTGGCTTTTATGGCTAACAATCTAATGATTCAAAGCACAAGCAAGATAACAAGCTTTATTGACAATAGTTTAGGAAAATAGTTTTATTTAGATTTCCATAAGCTCACGAAAGTGTATTTGCACTTTTGGATACTCTCCTTAGTGCCATTCAATAGAAAACTTTCTCTTGGACCATATAAATAAAGAGGTGAGTAGCCTACAGTATACGATTTATGTTGTTTTTATGCGAACCTTTCCTTTAATAAACTAACTGACACTGCTCTCTATAATTGGAATAACAGATTCCAGAGTATACATAATGTTTTTAAGGGTAGGCCCACTTACAGGAAGCTAAAAATTGCTATGTAGTGCTAGTGCAGCATTTAAGAGCAGTGATTGTGGATGTAAGTGAGTCAGCATAATGAGTGAAGCTAAAACAGCTTTGAACCTCCAGTAGCACATCTTGTTGCACATTTTAAGTACCACATCCCTTGTTAATGACTTTGTATCTGAACTAAAGTAATGTAACCACTTATCTTTATCTCTATGTGTCAAAGCTACAGAAAAGAAAAAGGAACATCTTGTCTCCTCTTACATAAGGATCCTGTCGATTTCCAGCTATCCTAACCACACATTTATTTAGTTGCTGCAGCTCTTACAGTGCCAGCAGAGTTGTTGAGATAGCTTTTAGGCAGATCATCAGTCGCGGACAAGCGCCTTGGCAATGAACAAGAAAATCACACCGCATCTCCACTGACAGATTGTCATTTGTTACGTAATACCCACGAACACAGTATTTACCAGAACATGCAGCAGAAAGAACATTTATGCACATATATCATGTCTTTTATTTCAGGACTGTAGCATGTTGTTTGGTACGGGACTCACCAGTGAACCCAGTGCAAGGAAAGTCCATTTATCACAAAGCAGCACTGGCATGCAGCCTATATGTTGCTATAAATGACTGTTTATGGCTTGTGTTTAAATGAGCATGTTGAGTGCAGTAAACTATCGCAGCCACCTGGAGGCTGTTTTTAACACTTTTAAGGTTCAGTTTGACTTTGCTAAAAACAAAAACAGGACTATTTATTTTAATAAAAGAGTCCACTCTGAGAACTTGTACTCTCTTATATGATACCAGTCGTATGATTTTGGTATACCTTCTGACCCAAATCTGTATTAATTGCTTATTGCCCAATTTAGGGCAACGGGGTATCAACCTTATCAAGTTCTTATGCTGAAAGTGGCTAATTAACACAGCAAGCATGCAAAGAGTAACAGCATTTAGTAGAGTTCAGTTTGTGTCCAAAGTAAATTTAAGCCCAATATTCACTTATTCTCTACAAATTTTATTTTCTTTTCAGCTTCACTTCATTCAAAAATAATGATTATAGCAGTTATATTCTTGAAATTATCTACTTCTTCACATTATTTCCCACACTGCAGTTCCACACCAACAGGCAACATGTGCGAACGAGTCAAGTGACATTTTTTCACTTACAGTCACATTTAATCAGCATGTTCAGTAATGGGGCTAAAAATAAAACAGGTGTTCCTACCTCCTGTGGCAGAAAGAATCCATTGCACTAATTCAGTTTAATTTTCTTTCATCACGAAGCTGTTACTTAGATACAGTACAAATTATGTGCAGGTCTAATCAAATAAAGTTATACTGAAAATAAATCTTCATCATATCACTAGCTGGAGTTTCTGTCATCTCTAAAGAGGTCCCTGCTGTGAGAGGCTTTCAACATCAGGAAGTGTAAGGGCCATGGAAACCAGCACCACCATAAAGGAAATGCTCAGATACAATATGATGACAAGTGCACAGGGTGCAAAAGTTTTCAGTCCATGGGGGACTTTCCTCAGTGCAAAATGACACTTCTGTCTATATACAATGTGTTACTCTACAGATGCACCTAAGCAATCATCTGGGCTTGATTGAACACACGAAGTCTATTGCCAGCAGGTCAAGTCAGTACAAACGTGCCAAACCAACACAACTCCTATACTAACACATTCTCATACACATACTGACATGTACACACATGCAAATGTTAGCTTGTATACTGGGGATGGGAGTCACTTGTACAAAAAGACAAGATAGAGTTACAGTGTTTTCACTGACTACCAGAGAAAAGAATGAAAGGACAGTTTTTAAGGTGCAGCTCAACCCTTGTAAACCACTAATTTGCCATCATTATCGCAGGGACAGTAAGGGCATATTAGCATAACTGATGAGGAACATTGGAGAAGAGTTACGCGGTATTGAAGTTTGACAGAGTGGTGCTAACTACTCTTTAAAATGGCTTCAGGGAGTCTTGCAGTTGAATATGCTCAGTGATCCCATATGTCCTATCAACACGTTGTAATTAGAGTTATCAGTGGGTAGATACCATCGTCAGAGCTCTCAGATATTAATGGTAAACCATTGCAATTCTCATTTTCTGAAAATCATTATCACATTTTAATATAGCAGGAAAGACCAAAGCATCAGGAACCTTAATTGCAATATGAAGAAATGATTTAATTACAAGCAAATGTGTGCTGAGAAACCATAAGGGAGTGTTTTTGTGTCCGTGGGTGGTGTCAGGGCTCTATAGAAGTTCATTTGTCTGATTTTCAGTTTGTAGATTTTTCCTATCATCATCATCACATGTATTTTTTCCTCAAGGATGAAAGCATCTTGCATGATATGGCTCATTATAATATCTATAAGTGGGGACAGTTGTTCATACTGTAGCCTGATATTCTCTCCCCCTAAACATGCCTATCTCCGTCTCCTTGTGCCGCTCATGAGGTCTGACTTTTGGTTTTATTGGGTTATTAAAAATGTCAAAATATATCTAGAAAGCACAGCAAACATACGCTAAATTGTTTCTTTTGCAGTTAAGATCAGTGTAGCTAAACATCTTTTGAATAGATTCTGTCCATAAAACGCTCTTTATGATCCTTAAATATAAGAGGAACCCTGCGGTGTGTGTGAAGAGTTACATTTAGGACACATACACCCAGAATTCTATTTTACTCCTCTGTTGTGTCTCTCTGAGATTAATACTTGACCCTCCCTGTTGTTCTCTTTGTGAATCCTCAGTTTTATTCACAGCAGGGTTCAGAGTGGCAGCCTCCTGTTCTGCTGCAGTGCTCTTAGTGATTTTCTTTTTTTTCTTTTGTTTTTTACTTTCAAAAGCCCCAGCTGCTCTATGTATCTAAAGAATAAGTGAAGCAGAGACTCAAATATTGAACTGCCAGTTTCATCATTTAGATCTCACCACAAAATAAATAAAACAAAGACAGCTAAAATGTGATTTTGTCAATAAAGAAAGAAAGAAACAATAAAATAATCATGAAATCACTGAGGAGTGAATGTTCAATCTGATCTACTAAATCTATATGTGTAGAGTTTAAAAAGTTTTGTAAAGAGAGAATCTTAATATGGTTGTTTGAATAAGTTGCTGCCCAAAAAAATATATTGCAAAATGTTAGGTAGGGGAAAACTAAAAAAGAGGCATCAAACATTTGCAATAAACTAAACTACTAGACTCATTTTATTGATAAGACCAATTAATTTTGGTAACATACTGTACTTCAAACTGGATCAGTATACATTTTCCAGCATTTCCATCGAGCAAAGACCAAGAAAATGTAAAAATGCAACTTGACAGATTGAGTTTACAGGCAAAAATTATATTTACAGTTTGAGAGCAAATGATGAAATTAGATCTATTAAGATTTTAATAATGTTTTTCAATTTTAAACATAAAAACAAAAGCAAGGATTTTGTTGTAGAGTGTGTTATGAGATATAATAAAGGCCTAAAAAAAAAAAGAAAAAGAAAAAAGAAATCTTGTTCACGCACACTATAAAAAAATCCTGGTCCAAATGAAAATGCAAAAACACAATTGAAGCACTGTCAACAGCATTATAAGCCCTCAGGCAGCAATATAGCTGCAACCCTAAAGCCACACAAACAAGAAGAAGAAGGCCAATTAGCGACCGAAAAAGCTATCATCAGAAGGCTACCTCAAGTGGAGACTTCTGTGATGGAGTCCGATGCCTCTGTTCCTCTATATAAAGGAGGAATGCATGTACATTTATGTGTAAGGATGTAAAAAGTCATGCTAACAAGGTTAGAGCCAGCACTGTTTTTGGCATGTCTGCTACTGCACAAAATGCTGCCTTATTGGTGATGCCTCAAAAAAGAGATAATGGCACACACTCTAACTTCACAAGCCAAATATTCTGTTTTCCCTGTCTACTTTTCAGCACTGACAACTGAGTTTCTGAAAATCGTCATGCTGGATGGAGTTTTTCCAAAAAGTTCGGCCAAAACACATATAAAAACCGATGTTTACAAAAATATGTGTAGATGAGGCCAAAGATTATGTACATTTCAAATCAGTTTTTTTTTTACAGAGCAGGGGTTTTTACAGTAATGGGAAACCAGCCTGAGATGCAGGTTCCTTTCACTGTCCAGGTCTCTGCATCTTTTCTTAATCTGTTTGACAGTGTCAGTTCACTGAATCCTTATCCTGACTAAACAGCCATTTTCTCAGTTTCTGGTGTTTCCATCTTGCTCACAAAGCTGACTGAACATAAAACTGACGTTCAAATAGTTCCCAGTTGTGACATTTTGACTCTCCAGCTCGGAGTTTGTAAGGCAGGTGGGAGTATTGTGGTGACGGGAGCTAGACGGGAGAGAGGGGTAAAGAAGGCATAAAAGGAGTTATCTTTGGAAAGCAGGCTGTAATAATTCAGCGCTGGCAAAGGACACGGTGAGGTTCACACCTCACTGCAGGTTGAGTGGAATTAGGTGAGCAGTCCAAGAAGTGTGGAGTGGAAAAGGGAGAGCAGGATAATGTCCGGCAGCTGATCAAACATGTTCAGTGAGAGGAGAAGAGGACGGGACTGCAAACAGTTTCTGTCATGGTTGGGTCTGACTCTGCCAATCCATGGCTTCCACATCTGTCCTCTACTGGCCATCTGTGCCCTCCTGACTGCAAATAATTACCACGCAGCATTTGAGAAACGAGTATGGTTATGAACATCTATCGATCTGGCCAGCTAGAAGTATGGATTTCTCTTTTTTCTGTGTCATTAATATCACAAAACTAATTTGGCTCCATATCATTGCTCAAACCATCGTCATTATCATCATAATCAGGGCTAAAACATCCTCTATATGTCTCTCAAGGATCATCCAACTTTTAAAAACCTCCCTTAACCCATGTCTTTTCTACTTTCAGATGCCTTTCACAAGTATTAAACATTTGAGAGCAACAAGGAACTTGGTAAAAGTTCCTTGTTGCTCTCCTTGTTGCAAGAAATAGTAGTAATAATAGTAGTAAGTTTGGAGCTTTCATACCACAAATAAAGGTAGGCTACGTTGTGTGGAACGACAACATGGAGGCACTGTAGTCTGAACCAAAATGGCAAATTCTAATACAACCTTTACAAAGCATTGCATCCGTCTGTTTTGACCTTTCACAATAAATGACATGTACACTGTTTAACTGTTTACCATCGGAAAATCAAATGTACTCAGAGATTTTCTCTAAAAGTATACTCAATAAAATACCAGTGTTGATAAAAATAAATAGCATTAATAAAATAAATCATGTCTAAAATGTTCAGGTGTGGTCTGAAATGCTGTCCTGTTTTGATCCTCAGGGCCACAGCACAATCTGGTTCTATAAAAAAAATGCAAATTCTAGGACACATGATTATTTAATGTACATAAGCAGCTAAACTTATACAAAAACAACGGCAAGGCACCAAGATAAATACACACATGGCATGTAGCACCATGGCATAAACCCACAGAGTGGATGTTTAGTACTAGCATGTTAACCTTAAAGGCATGATCCTGCATGGTCGAGTCAGAGTCATTTTAAATTAGAGCCTGTTACAGAGCTCTTCCTAATATAAAGTTGTGTTACATCATCAGTGGGCACAGAGATGCCGCGGATCAAAGGGCCCCTCTTCACCGAGCATCACTGAGCCGTCACTAATGAGCAGGAATAAAACACTGACAAAAAACAATTATTAAAAAATGAAAGCTATGTATATGATATACTGTCAGATTTAGGATTACAATAAAAAATCTCCTTTTGTTAAAGTAAATATATAAACTTTATTCATTTCAAGTTAATTCAACTTAATTAGGGTCAGGGTGAGGGTTGATTTTTGATCACTTGCTGACTCCAGTTAGTCTGACACAAAGCATTTTTATGTGAAATGATGACTTGAATGAATGTGCTGCTGTGAGTTTATCTCATAACAAATAATTTCTTAAGAAAACAGAAGGAGCGTATTAATGGAATATCCAGCATGCATTGTTTCAATGTCAAAAACTTTTTTTTTTACATCTACACACACATGCAGACCCCTCTGTTTTGTAGTTTGAGGAAAACACAAATGATGAAAACTTGCTTTGTGTTTAATGCATGTTAGATAATTGCGTTGTTTATTTTCACAGTAATGAAAACAATCCTCTCCATGAATTAGCTTTCTTGTCCCTCGCACTTTCACTTTAATGTATTAGTTTAATGGCACAAGTTTGTTTGTTAATAAATAATGCTACAGGGTTGCAAGTTTTTTGAAGTTTCTCAGTTAGAGACGATGGGCTTCTCCTGAATTATTTACATTTTACATCTTCTAAGAATAAATTGAAACAGAGCTTCAAAGTGAACTGCCTGCATGTGCTGGCCATGAACTCTTATTGTGCCTGATTTTTTAGTTTTAAAGAGAAAAAAATCCTCCTACTCATGAACTTAGATTAATGAGAATTACTATTTTAGGACTGAAAATGTTCTCTTCTCAAAAAAAATGGCCAGCTTGCAGTGATTCTTACTGTCACACATACCATTTACAAATAATTATCTATGTACGGAGCAAAGAAATAGACTACATTATAATTTACCATCTCCAATGTGCCTCAGAAATTCGAAGTTGCTGCCTTCAGACCAGCAATTTTAAGTGACCTTTTAGTTTTTCCACGAATATCTGTAGAATAGCTCAAACTTCCTCATTTGCATTTAATTATGTAAACATCAAATTTCTGCAACCGTTTTCTACCATCACCTCAGATCCCATTAAATAGCCCCTACTTTATGAGTTAAAAGGATGATTTTCTCGGAGCTGTTTTCCCCTGTGTGCTCCAGTGTTAACAGTGCCGGCCGTGCCATGGCACCAGCATCATCCTTGACGAGATGATTGCCCTGTCAGCTTGGGGCTGTGTTTGATTATGCATGGTTTCACTTTGTTTTCATTCAACACCATGCATGCTAACTGGTTCTGGGGGAATGTGAAGGCGAGGAAGGTGCTGCTAAGATGTAATTAATCTTTTTGGCTTGTTGTGGTCGACAGCGTGAGGTGCTCTGCACAGCGCCCATTAAAAACAACACTGGCACGGTGGAGACACTGATGAAAACAGGAGGGCAGCGAGGGCACCAGAATGATTAGAGAGGTGATGGGCTTTTCCTGCTCCTCCAAATGCACATGGTGTTATTGAAAAGTGGCTTCCACCTAAGTGTTTGATGAATATGTGTTATTTGCATGAGCTTTCTCATACGGAAGTGCACACTTAATTGTATTTGGGGGCATATAATGACAAAAGCAAAGTTGATTAACTTGTCAAAGCTTTATGTTGTCTGTGTAATTGCATGGTGAAGAATAAATTTACATTAGCCTCGGATTCAATGAAGCAATTAAAAAGTGTTTGTGTGGCTGAGAGTCTCAAACCTGATCGCACTGTGTTGCAGTGCATTACTGTTATACAGAGCAAGACAAGAGTCTACAGCTGGTGTATCAATACACTTTGCCCAGGGGCCACTTTTGCAAAATGTCAACAGTTTGCAGACAAGCATTAATAGTATTTATCAGTATATATAATAATTGAATTACCTGTTTCAACCTTTGGATGTTTGCCGTCCTCAGTTATCTTTGCCAGGAGGAAAATCCAGTCACAGCAGCCCACACAGGTCAGGTGTAGGCCTACAATGGGGCATTTCTAGGATTTGAAGAAATTCAGGGTTTAGTCCAGACCTCTTTTGAGGGGTTCCTGGTTATATTCCTCTGGCACTTTTTAAAAATGTTTATAAGCATGCTCTATTTTGGGCTTTTTTATGCATTCTGGTACCACATTTACACTGAAAGTACAAGAAAAGTTCCCATTTTGAATCAACTTTCATTGTGGTCAGCAGGCCACCTGCCACACATTAGTGCAGAGCTGTGGTGGTTGGAGCTAACATCAGCATGCTCAAAATGACAATGCTAATGTTTAGCAGCTATAATGCTTACCAGTGGTGGCACAGAGGTCCAGTGGTTAGCCTCACATTCTGGGTTTGAATCTACCAGCTAGCTGTGGTCCCTCTGTATGGAGTTTGCATGTTCTCCCTGTGTCAGCATGGGTTTTCTCTGGCTTTTACCCACAGTCCAAATGATACAGGTTAGGTTAGTTTGTGATTCTAAATTGGGCATAGGAGCGTGTCACAGTCTGCTGTTTCCTAATTTTTTAGTGTCTGTTTAAGACTAGACTACGTTTAGGGGTTTTAATTTACTGTGTTTTTTCCCTCCTGTGTTCCTGTGCTGTCTTTCCTGTATGTACTCATCTACACACCTGCATCAGCCTCATTAGTCCTTCTCTGCTCCAGAGTTTCTCACAGCCAGCTACATACCTGTCCTGCATTAGCCTCATTAACCCAGTGATAGTCTGGCAATCTGTTGCGGTTGCACCCTGCCTCTTGCCCATCGTTTGCAACCCTCAAAGGTTCATTGTGGAAGTTTAATGAACCCTGCGGAAGTCAAAGTATCAAATTGTGACAACTTGGGATGAGAACATGTTGCCATGTCACTATACATACATTTACTAAATTGGACCAAAGGCTCTTAGACCAAATGAAATTTTGACCTATTACCTGCATGAAAAGTCACTAGAGATGTCCAAAGCAAATGTCTTACTGTAAAAAACATTTACTTTGAAAAAACTGATCTCTCTGTTTTAATACTGTAAAAATGTAATTACTTTTTTATTTCCCTTCTGTACTAAACTTATTTTTTTTGCATTTTTCATGTGTTATTGATAGTTACAGAGAGCTATGAAATGGGAGAGTTGGGGGAGGACGTGTGGCAAATGGCCCTGGGCCAGATTCGAACCCCAGGCTGCTGCTGTAAGGACTCAGCTTTAATGGTGTGAGCTCTAAGCTCCTGTGGTGCCTCCTAACTATTCTACATTCACTTTATGTAATTTTTTTGAGAACTTATATTTAGAATGTAACTACTGGTGATTTTGTATGTTTACATTTTACCCTTCGTATGTCCTTTGAATGTGGCTTTTACCTAAGACATTATAGTTTTCCACTATACCCTCTCACTACTACTTTTTAAAGACTCAGTCAAGTATTAAAAAAAATGATTGGATTCATCCTCTGGGGACCATCATGCCTGCACAGTCCATCAAGTGGTTGTTGAGATATTTAAATTTTGACTAAAGAGGTGGGCTAACTAAAGAGCCATGTCGCTTGCTAGAGGTGGCTGTGGCTTGAGGGAAGAGCGGGTTGTCCACTGTTTTGCGCGATCCTTGGCTCCTTCAGTATTTATTATTATTATTTATTTAGTGTCCTTGATGTGTGAGTGTGTGTGAATGGTTAGCTAAGCAACAGGTTGCATTTATCATGGTAGCATCGGCCATAAAATTGCGTGTGTGTTTGAATTTAACACGTAGTGTAAAAGACCAGAAATACTATGCAAATGCAAGTCTATTTAACATTTCTGTTTAAGGACTGTATTGAAGATTTTCCATGTTAATTCTAATATGTTAACATTGACACTGATGCCATTCCAGATGGAGATTATTACATTTTTAATTACTGATTACAGGAAGGATGTTAAATGGCGCTGAAAAGGTCATTCAGAATCCATCCATCTGTGTGTTAATAGACTGTAAGGAAACATATTTCCTGACCACACATGCTGCATACATACAGTAAAATGCAAGCGCTCTTGCCTATAACTCAGTTTACTACAGCCACACACGAAGAAGTTTTTGGGGTGCCTGCTGGGAATCATTATCCAGTGCAAGAAGCTGAAAAGAGGCTGCCAAGAGTTAACGTCTTGCCACCTTTTCACACACCCTCTCTGAGGATAGATTTGATCTTGTCAGGATATTGCAGAGCAACCATGTTCAATTCCCAACCTTTTGCAGTCAGCTGAGTGATAAAAGCCACTCACAGACACTTGAATACACACACAAACATGCTCTTGTTCATGTTTTTGACATTTTCACTCATTCAGTCTGAATATCTTTGTGTAAGAGAGAATCTCAGCAGCGATAATTAATCAATTAGAGATTTAAGAGGCTTGTTGTCCTCTGTTGAGTGGGTTTAATGGGCACATTTATGTGATGACGAGGTTTTCACCAGGGGCTGTGTTAGATGTTGCCACTGGTGAGATCGCACCCGGGTTGCATTGTTTAAATCTCCACCTTGTTAGTCTGCGAGTCGGTTATAATCATGTTCCACTGGCTCCGACTGATAAGCACCGTCAGTGTTCCCATTCGGGCCCCGTCGTATCTCTCGAGTGTCATTTCTCTGGATCATTTACCTGTTCCATTCTTTTCCCCCTGAGACTTTTTCATCCGAGAATCACCGGACATAAAATGCAAATAACCCCAGCCACTCTGAGAGTAGCTGATATTCAGCTGCAAAGGCAATCATCTCCTCCATTCCAGCCACTCCTGTATTTGAATGACTGTCATCAAGAGCCCCGCGGTAGGAAACTTGCACACACACGAGTACACCACATTCCTTCACCTTTTTTGGCCACATCTCAGTGTAACACAAAGTGCACCTCGTTAGTTAAACTATCAGAATCGAACATGAGACGCCGATGCTGAATTGTAAACCAAACACAGCAATAAATCAGCACATTTAAATGCATAAAACCCATCTTTTATTTGTTTTACTTGAAGATATACACTTAAGTGGTGGTTTAGTTTGAAGAAAGAGCACCACTTGAATGCATCAGATGGGAAAAGAGGATAAAACTAATAGCATTGTCAGAGGTACTCAGATGCAAATGTATAGAGATAAAGTAATTGGACCATATGGATTTATGAGTCATGTTTATGTTTGTGTTATTAATGAGGTTCTGCACTGGATTGTGTGTATTTTGATGTGTTCACATGTAGACCAATTACGATACTTCAATAATGGAATGAAATTCAGATTGTAGCTTTTGTAATGGAGGTGTATACTGAAGTTAATGAATCACGATGCAAAAATATTCCACTTAAAAATAAAAGTCCTACTTTTGAAATGCTAATAAAGTAAAAGTGCAGAAGTGTTATCAGCTACATACTTAAAGTATTAAAAGTAAAGGTACTTGTTTTGCTTGCTGTAATGTAAAGCATACCAGTAAATGTACTTTTGTCTTTCCAGCACTGAAAACAGATTCACTGCTGTATGTTTAACTCTGTGAGGGATGCAGAAAGTTTCTACTTTGAAATTAACCCTCACTTGGTCTGTTGCAGCTCAACGTGTCTGAGACCTATCAGTGTGCTGAAACCTATTGACCTGTCACAATTTTGGCAGAAAATGTTCAGTCCCCTGGCGATGACTCACGGCTCTGCTAATGACTAACATCCGCCTCCCTCAGGATTGCTTCTATAACAGAAGGTAAGATGTGAGCAAAACAATATCCCACTAACTCTGTTCTTCCGCTGTTTAACAGAGGAGGCATATTAGGTTTGTAATGAGAAGTTTAAAGACATCAGCAACAAGCTGCGTCCAAAAGAACGTTTGAGCTGTAAATGTCAGGTGTTATTTCCGTCATCTGAAATATGCATTTGTAGCTGAATCTACTGTTTATTTCAAATCAAGTCAATTTAGCCACAGGGGCGAAACATACAGGGAAAGGAAATGAAAGCAATTGTTTTATAATGTGGCCACAAAACAATATTTGACTGTTCACATGTGTTAATGGATAAAGAACTATCCCCGGGCACATTCATGCAAAACATAAAACTGAGTTAGAGGCAGGCAGAGGCTGGGAAATGTGACTTTATCTTAGAGATCTATTTGGAGTAAATGTCAGGCCAGTTTACAACAAACAGGGCTTAAGTGAATGGGAACACTGCTGTGCCTGTTTCCATTTAACTCATAACGTGTCTTACCAAGTACATTAGCCTTTTTGGAGTGCCAGAGACATTTTACCATAAAAATTAAAGCCATTAAGATAGACTGCATTCTGTGTTATCTCCTTCTGAAATGTTACAGAAACTTGTTTTGGTAGTCTGTGGTTTCATGCTCCATGAAAACTGCCATAATGTTGCCGCTAATTAAGAGGAAACTGAAACTATCTCATCCATATCAGAGTCCTTAAAATGCCGGATGTGTTTTAACTAATAACATACAAGAGTGATGAGTGAGAGAGATCCTTTAACTCCTTGCAGTGATCCTCATCAAGAAATCTATTTCTATGAAATCTGATTAATGAGTAAGTGTGTAAAAATGTAGTGGGAAAACTGGCATCTAGCATCTAAACATTAACCTTTTTAATTAATCAAATGAACTGTGATTTATGATTGCATTGCAAATATTTTTTTAAACATTTTTTCTATGCTGATATATACAGGGATGACCATTTCTTGTAATACATTTAGTCAGATTAATGTAGTGTAGATGAAATTAACAACCTTAACTTGCACCATTGTTAGATTTCTGGACACAATAGGAGAGGGAAAGTGCTCTCACATTTGTGTTGATGGTTAAAACAACGTATCCTGCTGGAGCAGAAAACCACTCCAACCACACTGTCACAACAGGAGGAGAAAGCTGCCAAGGAGCGCAATGATCAGGGCTGATGCCCTCATTTCCTCCAAAGTGGCCAGCCACTGGAACCAACTTGGCAGCCAATCTCACATTTAAGAGTAATGAGATGATGCCCCATTGATTATCAAAATAGCTCCAGCACTGGCTGATTTTTCATTGGGGCTAACTGAGTAGCCAAGCTTAAAAGCCATTAGTGGTGGAAGAAATACTCAGATATTTCACTTAAGTAAAAGTAGAAGTACTACAGTGTACATTTAATCTGTTACAATTAAAAGCACTGCATTTAAAATCTTACTTAAAGCTACAGTATGTAACATTTATGATAAAAATGTTTTGCTGAAACTGTCACTACATCCATACATGAGACATGTAATCTGTAAAAAAAAAAAAAAAAAAAAGAAAAGAACAAACATACAAAAAGAACAACACATCATGTTCCTCTATCTCCTTAAATGCTTCTGATGGCATTTGCCATCCACTGCCCTACTTCGCTTTGGCTTGAATGTTTTCAACATCAAGGCTGGGTCACAAACTTTTTCATTTTCAATTTTCCTGAAGCAGTTGTCTCTATGTTATTGCCATGACAATGAAAGCTGGATGCCATTGCTGGACATCTTCAAGTCAATCATGCGTAAGAACGTGTGTCAGACTGTCAAGTTTTCGTGGCGTTAATAAGTTCACTTTAAAGATATATTTTTCACCGGTCACCCCAAGAAGTGTGCAGCAGCTGTTTTATTTCACAAATTCAACAAAAACTTGAAATACATGTGTATTCAGAGTGTATTCAGATTTTGGGCTAGTTTTCATGCACACTGCATTTTCAGGACAGCTGAGTTAAACTGATGTGATTTGTTCTAACTTTAATGTTAATTCTTATGTAATTGCATCCCCCACGGAAAAACAAGCAAGACTAAAAAGCATGAAATAAACATCCTCAATTGAAGGAGATGCCGATCTGCTTGAAAGAACTTTTTCTGTTTATCACAAATTTCAACATAATCTGAAGTGAAATTTAGAGAAAAAACAAGTGGATTATGTCATTTTAATTATGGGTAGTTTTATTTTTCTGAATTTCTTACCCCTCAGTCTCTATTGTTGTAGCCCAGCCTCTATTATAGGACAGCCAAAGGCAACCGGGTTCAGTGTCACTGACTCTGTGTCTCAGCTATATCTGGTTGATAAGCAATATGATTACCTTGGTCCACTAATAGCTTCTGTACATCCACTGATGTTATTAAGCATTGTGATAAATGCAAAGCACAGTTCAGTCATTAGTTTATTTTTGTAACTTCACTTCCTGCTGCATAAAATGGACTGAAATTAAAGCAAACACTAAAATGCTATGACGGGGAAAATGGAACCTGAACATTTGGATAGATAACACAAAATTTCTCAATTACTGCAGCTTTTATTTTGGATGAAGGGGACTGACCTTTTAAAGGCAGAGCATGGTGGGCTGATATCATTTGTTAGCAAGAGTCTTTGGGAAACAAAAGCAGAAATTCTACAAAACATCCCTGATGATCCAGACTAATGGCCTGTTGCTTTCATGTGATCTGTTTATTAGCGAGTTTTCACTGAGAACACAACCTGCTGGCTCCTGCTTTTTTTTAATCTTCATCATTATCATTAGTAGTCATAGCTAAGAGCAGCTGTTTTTGTTTTGCTTCCTTCTCCTACTGGCCACTGCACTCTGAGTCTGCTCTGTAATTGTGCTGTCAGATTGAAAGAGCTCATTTGCTCTGCTTTACATTTAGATAAATCGTGATTCAAAGAGAGAACACACACATATAAACACAATTTAGCATCTTTGTTTGTGGTTTGGACTAATTCCCAGCTCAAATTTAAATACATTTGTTCAGGTAGTCTTCCATTCTGATATATATTTTACCTATTAGAGAGACCTGCTCATTTAACTACAATTATACAGGAAGCAATCCACTCTGATAGATATTTGTACCTTATAGAATGACCTATGCCACATTTAACTACATTTATACAGGTGGTTTTCCACTCTGATAGTAATTGGTAGCTGACAAAATGAGCTATACAACATTTAAATACATGTATACAGGTGGAAGTCCATTCTGATAGATAAATTTAGTTAAAGGTGGTGATAGGTATGACTATCAGAATGGACTGCTAACTTGTATAAATGTAGTTAAATGTGGCATAGGTCAGTCTGATTGGTACAAATATCTATAAAAATGGACAACTACCTGTGTAAAGTAGTCAAATATGGATTAGGTCATTCTGCTAGGTAGAAATATCAATCAGAATGGACAACTATCTGTATAAATGTAATTAAAAGTGTTGTAGCTTAGTCCGATAGGTACAAATATCTATCAGACCCGACTACTACCTGTATAAATGTAGGTGAAGTGGGAATAGGTCATTCTGATGGGTATAAATATCTATCAGAATGGACAACTTCCTGTATAAATGTATACAGGTAGCAGTTAAATTACATACTGTTTTACGTTTTTAGGTTTTTTTATTTTAACAACAAATTCTGTGACCTGGAAAGTTCTGAGCATGGATCCAAGTTACTCTTAGTATAATGATGAACAAACATCTATTGATGGATGGGGAATGTTAAGGACAGTTACAGTTTAAGTAAACATTATCTTTTCAGCACATGTTTTCCTTTAAGGACTGCAGAGTTTGAAGAGGACAACTTTCTCAGTGGACCCTCAACAATGTCTGCCTAAACTCTGACTTTGCAAAAAAAATGTTTGAGGTCAACAGTCTCTTTTCTGGTTAAAGTACACAACACAGTCTCATAGAAACGTGAAATAGATATGATCTCTGAACAACACACTATGTGGTGGTGGACATAAAATGTGTTAAAATTACATTCTGGCAACACAAAAACAATGCAAATGCAGTCTTTTACAAACAGTTGCAGTTTTAAACACACAGTTAATGTGGTTATGTGAAATGGTCGAAACATGCCTCCTTTCAAACTTGTGATTATATACTTTGCATGTCGACACAACAAACGATCCTCAGTGACTTTCCTTTGGCGTTGTATTTGCATGTCATTTTAACAATTCACACCCACCACCATGTAATACATTGTTTAGAGTGTGTGTCCATATTACATATTTGTATGAGATCAGGCTAATATACAAGTTTCATATAGGATTAGTCACTTGTGTAAAAATGATGCAGGCTGCAAAATATTATTACCTGCCCCTGATATAGCATTAAAAAAAGCATTTTCACAGTTTTCCCTTTTTATGATTTAGGTTATTTCTCTAGTGTTAAGAGACAAGAGTCATAAGTTGTTTTGGTGTTGACTTTCCATTAGGAGGCAAATATCTCATCAGTGTTTGCCAGTATAACAGCGGAACGAAATTTCCTCGTCTCAACACTATGAAATTGAATGCCTGTCCATTGCATGTTTTTCATCAAACAGTTGTCAACACGGTGTTTAGTCTTATATTTGCACAGGTCGTGTTTCTGTGTGAGACAGAAATGTCCCCAGTTTGATAAGACCTTTACAAAGGCTAAAACATTTTCAGACGATTTTCCACTGTGGCTGGTATAAAATTTAAATAAAGCTACAACGTATGTTTGGTTATAAACACAGTTAATATTCTGCCAGTTCAAAGCTAGAAATACGTTTTTTGATGTTGAGATAGGAACCCACAACATCTGGTATTACAGTTATTCCAGTTCGAAACCTAAAATTCTGCTCAAGAATATTTCCAAGTTTGAGGTCTCTTTCTCCCTCCGTGCGTGTGTGTGTGTGTGTGTGTGTGTGTGTCTGTGTGTGTGTGTTTGTGTGTTTGTGTGTTTGTGTGTTTATTGACATCATTAACTGTATATTCGGTGGATGTTTTCCAGCACAGTGGTCAGTCTGTATTCTATCAGTGATAGAGTGCCTGATAAAGATAAAAATACAAACACAAATATGCGACTGCACCTTCACCTCACATACACTGAAAAAGCAGGACATATACGATGCATTATTAGTCATTACTATCCTATGTCTTCGTGCCACTCATTCATTGACCTCCATGACAACCGCAGATGATAACTGTCTCGCCATTATGTGAATTTTTGCACAGGGTTAACAGGGTTAACCATGTTATGTAACCTGTCCATTAAGCAGCAAAAGAACTGATTTAGATATATTCTTCCACATACACATTATTCATATCCTGTTAATATCTGTCATCCAGCAGGTTGGACCACCCAAATGAAGTTTTTTGGTTTACTTTTACGTTGCCATGACTCTGAAGAGAACTTTCATCACTCAGTACTGACACTGATATTGACAGTAACTAAACCGCAGGACTCTAAAAAATATCAGGTGTCTTTTAGAGCTGAAAATGATGGATTGTTGCTTCACTGTATAAAGTAAAACTTGGAAAATAACACCTGAAACAATATAAAAGAAGCCACAAACCCACATACTGCTACCGAAGCAAGATTCACAACTCTTTTCTCAGAATTTAAGAGTCAAAAATGTGTCCTCACATGAACGTTGTTTCACAAAAAGCTGCTGATTGTCCTCCTGAAAGCATAATAATATATTATATTAAAGTGTTTCTATATTCGGGAGCTTTTGTTCGGTCTGGCACATGCTGAACCAGCCAGTTGAAGTATTGTTCATGAGAGAGGAGACCTGACAGGCAGCTGAATATGTGCTCAGACTGATAGAAGCTCAATAAACAATGTATCAACAAGGCAGCAGCTCATGAGCAGATAAGGAGAGATTGTTTTATTAATTAAGTGAGTCTGAAATAAACTACAGTATTTTTCCTAAATGCACTATCCCCTCAGGGATAAACAAAGTTATCTAGATTCCTAATTCGCCTTCCACCACAAACTTGAGAACACTTTCCACAGTATAAAAATAATTGTTTTGGCAAAGGTCTGATACAAATAAGCTCAAACTCTGCATCGTTACACACATATTCACAGTACATATAAACACAAGCACACTATTTTTCAGTGTAACACTGTCCCCAAGAGGGCAAATAAAGCCGCTTATTAAAAAGTGTAATTACCACGATCAAACAGGAATTGTCTGTTAATGTTAACTTTAAAGACGTCTGGCTACAAGTGTACTTTTTACAACACTTGACTCAAATTTATAGCTGTAAATTTCATTACAGGTAATGTTGCTGCTTTGTTAGTGAACACAACCTGATACTTCAAGTCCTCTGTGTTTGGTATGCTGTGGGAGACACAGAAGTAAAATCACATTTTCCATTGCAGTGCCTTATCTGTGACTTGCATAATAATGCAAGAGTACTTTCATTTTGGGTGAAAAATGTTGCATTTAAGTTTTATTTTTTTTAGATGAATACTGGTATGTGACTTCCTCTTGGTTCTGGTTATTAGTGGTATCTAGTGGACTCCAGCTGAATTGGCTCTGTAAGAATAGCATCATTGATGAAGTTGTCCAACTAGTGAAATTGTCTGGCAACAGTCTCAGGTGACAACCACTGTACCAAAATGCTGCCTCAGTTGTTCGAGGATTATGAAGGTGAAGACTGTGTGAGGGACGAGACGGATCGCGGCAGGAAGAAGACCCTGAACAGAAACCATATCATTATTTCAGCAAGTGAAGAGCCAAAAAATACAGCAACAATGACACAATAAACATGTAAAGATTCATGTCAGCAGTGTGAAACATAATTTCTTTGACTTATTAACAGTAACGCGGACAGCCACCTTGTAAAATGCCTTCGGGCCCAGTCTGGCTGTTTCTGTTAGACAGTGAAGCACACCCTGCAGCAAGGAGACACACACACTACATGTCAAGGTGTGTGAAATCTCCCACAGCCCATGATGAATAAAACATACCGAGTGATGATATTGAATACCCGAAGACATTCCCCAAGCAAAATATAAAACCAGAGTGTACAGAGAAATCACAAGACAGCATGTACTGTACAAAAACTCACTGTATATTCCAGTTTGGAGTTCATTAATCTTGTTTTAATAACATCAATTGGTTGGCACAGGATTGTGGCACAGCCTCCCTGTGCAGGAAAGAAGAAGAGATGTCTTTTTTGGAAAGTGTTATGACATATTGGTGTATGCGTACACCAGTCAGCCATTATTCAAAACAAAAAAAAAAAACTGACAGGTTAATTGAATAACATTAATCATGTAATATTGCTAAGAAACCTCTAGTCCTGGCATTGATGTGGATGTAACTTGACACACACCAACCATCCAAACACCGTTGCGGGCCAAGTATATATATTTTTTTGTTTTGTTTTCTGTTTTTAAATCAGATTCCAAAAACTTTATTGAAGTATTCAATACATATACATTCAAAATATTAAAACAGAGGTTGCATAATAATATTTCATGTAAAAGAACAATTAGATTCAGCTGTATAATAAATAAAATGTAGAGAATATACAGAAACACAACAAAAATAAGGACCTTCAGGGTTTGCTGTAAAGATAGAATTAAACTAGCAAGACTCGGTTATATGTTGATGAATTGCTTGAGTTGTGTGCATTTAGTATTATTTCTTTTTGGTTTTTTTTTTGGTGTTGATGGAATTAAAATGAAATGTCTAAATAATCAAAAATTGATGAGTTCAATTGTTTTCATGTGTTGCAGACCCAGTATACTCCTTCATGGCAACGGCACTCCCTGAGGCAGTGGCTCCCCCAGCAGGACAGTGCACCATGCCGCACCATAAAAACTGCTCAGGAATGGCCCGAAAAATGCGACAAAGGCCTCAAAGCCTTCAAATTTCCCATACATCACTCCAATCAAGCATCATTGAGATATGCCAGTACCCAGAGCCAAGTCCGATTCATGGTGGGGACTCCTTGGATCCGACTTGGAGCATGACTTGTTGGGGTATGGACATGGGACCAGTGTCCTTTGGTGTCTTGCAACAGGATGTTGGCAGTGGATCTCTTGAGTCCTGTGGGCTGCAAGGCTGAAGTACTGGCATGTTGGATAGGATTGGAATCTGGAAAATTTGTGGGCAGAGTCAACGCCTTTAGCTCTTTGGCACATTCCTCTAGAACAGCTTTTGCAATGTGGCATGACACATTGTTCTCCTGGAAGGACCGATGCCATCCAGGATTGCCATTGCCATGGAGATGTATTTGGTCCGCCATGGTGTTTATGTGGATGGTGCATGTTAAGTTGCACCCACATGAATGCCAGAACCCAGGGGGCTTTAATGTTGCGACTGAACGTTGTATAGGTGAGTCACTTACCGCAAAAACACTGGCCAGAAAGTGAGTGAGGATGTTGTCAGTTAGATAACCAGTGGCCAGAACCAACTGTTTGGACTGGTCATAACAAGACAGCTGAAGGGACAAAATACATACATAAATGTGACGCTAGCATTTTGCAATTTAGTATTTGTTTCATGCAGAGGTTTTTACCTGTCCAACAGAGACCAATGCACCTCTAGAAGAAGCCAGTGAAGCACCAGAGAAGAGTTTCCTTATCCCCTCTGCAAATTTAAAATAGGCTATGTGAACAGATTTGCTCTTAAATTTAGAGTTCATGTCACACAAAACTTCTCAAAATTTGTCATGCTGAACAAATATTCGCTCACTTTTGTCACCTCAAGGATCAATAGATTAAACATCCAAAACATGTAATAAATTGATCCTTTTTGCAACTAAAGAGCCTTTTTTAAGTCAGTTTGCAGACATTTTTCCTATTTAGCATGACATATGAATGAATCAAACTTGTCATGTGAAGAAAGAAAGTGTTTTTGAATCTTACCCTCCCTCCAAACACGCAATAATCCATCTAGCACATGAGCGTAACTGTTAGAAATAGAGAAATGTCACAGTGTGGTGATTTGGATGAATAATGACAGTTTCCATGGCATTAAAATATGTATTTTTAGACTTACTTTCTTCTGAGCTTTACAGGCAACTTGACATCATTCTGCATCCTGCACAGATTCAGATACTTTAAAGTCAATTACTTGTCACGTTGAGTAATCTTCATAGTCATTATCTTTTTCTTGACAGCTAAAATTGGTCTATTAAATTGAAATGGTTTGCAGAAAAGGCCGAAGTTTTCTTGGTTAGTGACACAAATCTAAACGCAAACCTAATAATAATAATAATAACCTAATTAATTTCACATTGCAGAATACTATGCTTGGTATTTGCTATATATAAAAATTAAAAAGATGCAGTTGTTTTATTAGTAGGATTACAACAACCTTGTTGACTTTATGAATTTATTGTTTCAGTGCTGAAAAGCAGTTTTTACATTTGATTTGAGCCCTCCATTTCAGTGTTGTCCACCCTAGCATCAGCACAATAACAATAAAACTACAGGATGTGACATCGAGCTATTGATGAGATATAATGTACAGAAGAGTTTATCATTAAAAGACACACAAATAAAAATTAATCCATTCATTAAACTCACCTGACATTCACCAAGTCAGCTGGCGTCCCAATGAAACCACCTGCAAACCCTTTTGGAGAAAAACACAATAAATAATGAAATAAAATATGAACTTGCATGCCAAAAACTGCCAACATACCTCCAAAGGCACCCAGCAGGATTTTCTGGTAGAAAGGAATGACACCTTTTTTCTTCCTGTTTATCTCGTCCCTGACAGTTTCATAAATGGCAAACCGTGACAAAGAATATGTCATCTGGGAGAAAAGAACAAAAACAGTTTGTTCTAGTTTGAGCAGCATGGACATGTGAGTGCTTGATTTAAAATAGTGGTGTGTAAAATTTAGGGGGCTTTAGTGGCCTCTAGTGGTGAGAATTACAGATCTGAAACTTCTGCTCATTGTTCAGGAGTTTTAAACACAAGCCAAATTATCAACAGAAATGTCCTTCTCTCCAAAACAAAACAAAACTAACAAACGAAAAACAGGTAAATTAAAATTAAAGGTAAATTAAAAACGATAAAAACACTGAATAAAGTAGTTTTACGATGCACATCAATAGTTATCCAACACAGTTTGGCACATCATGGACAAGTTGCTAGCCAAGCCTTCAAAAATAATAAATAAATAAAAGGGATTCTGATGTTTAAACCACAAAAAAATACTAAGTAAGTTACAAATCAGTGTTTCTTGTATGCTGTTTGGCTCATTGTAGGTCTCTCTAACTCCAAAATAAACTGATTTTATACACGAAATAAAGTACTTTCAAGTTACAAATCAGTGTTTCTACAACCATCCCATCAGAAAGGGCATGCTAACTACAGTGACTGCTGTGAAAGATTGCATTGCCCTCCCTAAAGCCAATGTTTGCTCTACTCATTCTGCGTTACTGTAGGAACATGACAATGCAACATGCCGGACTCCATAGACCCACTCCCTAAAAAGATATAAACAGCTCATTCTAAGGTAACAAAAGCACAACAATTCTTATTTTCAGAACTCGACAGAAAACATACTTATTATATTCAGTCTTTGACACTATAGACTACCCCCCTAAATCCTGTACGATGGATCTTTAATGTGTGTGTGTGTGTGTGTGTGTGTGTGTGTGTGTGTGTGTGTCTGTGTAGTTTTCCACCTGCCGGCAGAGGGACGCACTGAGTCCACTGTAGAGAGACAGATAACCTTCTCTCCTCACAACATCAACAGCCATCCCAACCATCCTCATCTTCGCCTCTTGCTGTGTCTGTAAGTGCACCTGGAAATAACAACCAGAGGAAGCATTAAGTGGATGGGAGTCAGTCACACTTTTAGCGAGAGCATCAACTACCTGCACACGTGATAAGTCCACTCCTATCTTAAGAAGGTGCCAAACGGTTTCAATTAAAAGTCTAAAAATTATAGCTGACTACTTCAGGTGATTTTCAGACGAAGTGGTAACTTCAACAGACAACTCTTAACATCATCAAAAGCATTCAGTAAGCGTGCTGAATTAAAGAAAACCGATACAATAGCTGGATAACAGCTGCAGCAAATACAAAACTGAACCATAGCAGCCTTTTTAAAGCATCCAAACAAGCCTATTGATGGCTATAATCTAGGTATTTTAGGCACATTAAGGCCAAAGTGACTCGTCAACTTATTGACATTTTCGGAAATTGTGTAAACTGAGTCATTACCATAAAACAGCAGGTTCTTCCGAAAGCCAGTGTCGAGAGGTGAAGAGAGGATCATAAAAAATATGATTTCATTAACATTTTCCACAACGCAATCCAGAGGCACCCCAGACAGATCAATGAGGCATAACTAGACTATTTTCCTAATATCTTAAGGTGAAAATTGTGCTACAAATTAAAAGTCAGTCATCTCTTACCTTAATTAAATCCAGTGGGTGTGTTAGACAGGCAGCTGCACTGGAGGAGACTCCACCAAAATACCAGCGAGAAATGCGATTTTCCTGCATGTCCTTGGAGACACAAAGTCCAGAGCGAGAAGGAAAAATTTCGGCTTCTCAGAGGTTGTTGGAACAACTTTGTCCAAGGCTGCTCACTTCATCCTTTTCCTCAAAGGAGCTGGTGATGGTTGGACGCTGCTCACGCACGATTAAATGCACCACAGAGACACTTAGTGAAAGTGTCCTTTATGGACATTTTTTTGTTTCTCGGAAGGAGCTAGGCATTTTGGATTAATATATGGCTGAACTTGTCCGGTGGAGTAAGTGCACAGCCCTCACACTTACTCCATCTTTCTGTGCCAAGTAAAGGGTGCAGCTGGTTTGTGGGAGGAAGCGTACGTGACTAATATAAAAATAGTAAGTCAGCTTGAGTGCTGCTGTAGTTTTATGAATGTGGCATCCCAGGATTCAACTGACACAGAGCATAAGGTTCAAACAAATATTTGTCAAGAATAGATGTTGGCTTCTCATTAAACCACTCAGTCTCAGAGTCACACAGAAGGTCATGAGGTCAAAAACATGATATATGTCTCAACACTTTTCAAGCTAAGCACATAAACAAACTGTACAACTGTTGATAAGTTATGTTTTCTGGAAGTTTCCAAAGCCCAAGTGTCTGTTTTGTTTCTTAAGCATGACATGGTTTTAAATGAGTAGTGCAGCAGTGGTATGAATGGGTAGCCTGGCACTGACTGCACTGTGCGGGCTGACTCCCGAGGCAGATAGGGAGGGGGCTCATGACAGATGACAGAAACAGTATCTGGATACCTGCTCCAAGTCAGAGCAAAGGCAAGACATGAGCAAGCACTCAGTGCTGCAGGATTTAACTCTTGTGAGGACACCCAACTATAGTTATGAGTCAGGTTTCTGTCCTGTGCCTGACTTAAGGTAATTATAGTCAACTTAAACTACTAAAAACTAAAGTAGGTGCAAAAATACATCTTAGTTAACTGAAATGAAAAAAAAATACAGGCTTAAGAGCAGGTGTCAATTTTTCAGGCCAAGATCCCCTTAGCTTCTTAAAAAAAAAAATCCACCATCATCACTAACACAGTAGGACACTTTTCATGACTCACCAAGATTACATTGAATTTGCTCGCTGAGGAGAAGATGAGAATTCACATTCTTACACATCGTCTATATCAGTCTCTTTTCATAGATGTTACAACAGACCTTGCTCTTATTTTGACATGGCACAGTTGTAAATACACAGGTGTAAATAATGCAGTTAATGATGCTGCAGTTTCAGGGCCCTGCCGTGCCATTGTTAGTGTTATTAGTAACACCTGTGCTTTTCCTACAACATCAAGTCAAAATGTCTGCTGTGAAAATCAACAGTACATTTCTTTTTCCTACTTTTTTTTTATTTGAGCATTTCCATTTCTAATTTTCAAAATCTTCCAATTTTCACTTTCTTTTATCCAGTCTCCAGCTCATATACTGTCATTTTAGTATCAAAATGTAATTTACTATTTTTCTTCTATGTATTCCAGGTGTTTGTTGTCACTGCATAAACAGCAGAGTATGTTCCCTGTTATTTTTTCCATTTTCTCTATAATGCTGTTTTTTTTCTGGGCAAATTATCTTCCTTACAGGAGATGCTTTTAGTAAACACACATCAACAGACTCCCAGTGTTTTTTCCAGTCTGGAATCTGAAAAAAGGAAAGTATTTTTTAACGTCAGTGTGAAATTTCTCCTGGTTTCAGCTGTCACACTTTCTTGAGGGAGTCGAGTGACGTGCGTGCCACAGCTACTCCTGGCTTTAATTCAACCTGAGAGTTTTGCTGCATGTCATCTCCTCCTCACTTCTCCTTCTATTATCCTCTCTGTCAGCTGCCTTACAGGGAAAAGGCAGTAGGTGGCATTCTGCCTTTTTAAACATAACTCTTTTTTTTTTGGCGTCACTCTATTTTAAGGAAAACACATTTTTTTTTAGCTGAAGAACAGAAAGAGGACCAGATTTACTGATGTCTTCATCACAATTGCCACTTATTCAAGCACAATAATAGCCCTGTTTCAATAAGCACCAGTAGGGTTCTCATTATAGATTCTGTTTCCAACCAGTCTAAAATTATCCAATTAAATGTTGCCTTGCACCTTGATCATGTAGTACCCAAGTGTATCATTAATCTAAGTGATTGGAAGAATTGATGTGTAGCCTATGTAAAATGAGTTTATTCTTATGAGAAACGTAAATAATACGGTTAGATCTTATATTCATTCATGTAGGACCACTCGTGAACAAAAAGTGGCTCTTAATGTGCCCCTGTCCAGCAGTCAAAATTTAACTGAACCGGCTTGCAAGCCAGTACATATATTCCCAGAGTGACAACCAGATTTTGTAATTACGTATCAAATTTATCGTGGCCATCCTTCTTCGCAACGTCCCTGGTGGTCTAGTGGTTAGGATTCGGCGCTCTCACCGCCGCGGCCCGGGTTCGATTCCCGGTCAGGGAACATTACTTTTCAAAAAGCAACTTTCAAGTAGTTCTATCGCCGTGTAAGGTTAGCTTAGCCCACACCATTATTTCATAAACATAAATGACCGTTTTGAAAACTTCTTTCCTGCCAAAATTATTGTTGAAGTTAAGTCAGCAGTTACAAATCATTGCACAGGATTAAAAAGATGAACACTACCAATATCTCGTTATTATGCACTTGTTTCAAAGACTGGAAAATGCCACATCTATTGCCTATAGTCTTCAACCTGGCTCGGATGTACTTCGAGCCAATCACAGGACAAAAAAATTAGATCACACACCAAATCAATTGGTTCAAAAAAATACCATAAATACAAACTACGTGTGGCCACAAATGGGTTATAAGCACCCTTATTCTCGAGATTTCCTGCCTTTGATAATTACCTCATGTGTTTCACCTGTCTTGTTTCACTCAGCTGTGTGTAGTTAGTAATCAACCCCATTTTACCGAGCGTTTCACCAACTATTACAAGAGCTCTTACGACCTCTGGTGGTCAGCAGCAGTAATGCAGGCACTATATACTGTTAAAATAATCACTTCTTCCTCAGTTATAATATACAGATTCTCAGTCTCAGTATTGCATAATATGATTAAGGCAACACAACATACCAAACTGATCTTAAAATTTCATTCTTAACATATGTTTAAAGTAAGCATATTTAACATTTTGCATAAAATCACGCACAAGAAAACATGAAAAGACACAAATATGGATATTTCAACTTTAATCACATTATTAACAATTCTATGAGTAATAAGGACTCAGCCCTGCCATCCCCTGAACTGGATACAGAATCTGTTGTTCTTCAACATCGGGTGTGGTAACCACGTCCGTACAAGCATAATCTTTCCTTCTGTGTAAAGTTAAACATACACACACAGAATGACCAACTGACTTACTTGGCACCCAGGCCAGTTTTCTGTAGCTTGTTTGCTACACAAGCATCAGACAGACACATGAGCAGACAAAAGGACAAGCAAACAGCGGGGCGGCCATGTGTGCAGGCTGTGTGCCTGGAGAGTTCAGTTTTGAGTTGTACCGCCCCGTCTGACGCTGTTAAGAGACAGTATTAATGTCAGAAGGCATTTCTTTGCTTCCCGAGATCCTCCTCTTTGTCATGTAAAAAAAAACAAAAAAGAAATAGAATAAAGGATGAAGTGCGTGGACAGCAAACAGTGGAGAACAGGTGGGCAAATAGATGATCTATTCCAACACCACGGTGCCGCCTGCTGCCTCCAGGGCTGCTTTTAGTTTCTCTGCCTCTTCTTTGGATACGTTGGCTCGGATTTCCTGTGGCAGGGCTTCCACTAGTTTCTTAGCCTGGTTTAGGAGGGACAGAAAAAAAATAGTACGGTGGTGTGATGACGACTATATTTCTTTATACAGAGCTATAAAGCAGTCACGTAATGTATAATGTAGGTCTACTTCTGGCACTATGCTGCTCTGTTTTAAAGGAAAATAAAGCATTGGTTTGAGTCTATATCAGTAGATTATGCTAAATACTAAAATCGCTCCTTAGGGAGTTTTCTAAACACAATGTGTGCATCTTTAAAGTACCATGAGCATTTTTAAAGTATCTATACTTGCAAAGTTAATTGTATAAATTATTTTAAATTCTGCATTGCTTTTAACCATGCTTGCTAACATGCAGCCCTCTTTGCTGCATGTGCTGTTGCTTTTCTGCATTTCTTGGCATGTCTCTGCCACCTGAGGTCCATGAATATATATTATGATGCCTTTTATTTGCAATGGGGAGTCAGAATTTGAGTTCCCAGGTGGAGTGAGTCGGATTTCTGACTCAGAGAGTCAGAGAGACCTCATCAACCTCGACTTAAAAATCAATGACGGCTGCTCTGTGCATCAATTCTGTATTAAGATACTGTTTATTCACACGTCTGTCTGATTTGTGTCTCATTGAAACAGTCGTGCACACAGTGTGATCCAACTTCTATATCTATACTTCACACAGACATGTTGCTACAGTGTTTGTATGTGTTAATATCAACTGGTATTTCTAACTACAGCTAACTTGGTGACAACATCTTGGTTTTCAAAATTGTTGCACTTGAACACAGTAAGCTCAGATGTGACTTCATTTACCGCTTCGACCTCCGACTTCTGAGGATAATAGAACGCAGCCGTGCTCTTTGGTGTTATCAGGGGTCAAAAACTCTACGGCGTACCTATAAATGACTCAGATCAGGTCTGAGGACTGAACACCAATGATGAGACCTACCTGCACCAGATTCAAGCCTTGGATGCAGTTCTTCACTTCCTTTATAAGTTTCACTTTTTCTGCGGCCTTTACTTCAGTCAATTTTACTGTAAAGTGAGTCTTCTCTTTCTTGACTTGCACCTCCTCCTCTTCTGCAGCCTAGTTTCACACAGAATAAAAACAGCAAATTCATTTGTGCGCTCAAGTGATGTGAGATCAGTTAAACTTGCAGTGAAACAATGTGAAGGCCGTGTATGAGAGGAGGGTTGATTCAAATTCAAAGTCATTTTTTAACTTGTAGTTCATAGTGATGTAGTAGCAGATGACATTATATTGTAAGGCGCTGCAGTTATATATGATCTACTCTCTGTACTTACAGCAGCAGGTAGAGCTGTCGCAGGCATCGCCCCCATCGGCATCATTCCAACATCCTGAATGTTCAGAGTTTTCTGCAACCAAAAAGAAAAAATATTTAATTTTTTAAATAAAAATATACATATATATATACATATATACACAGACACTCACACACATATATATACATATATACACACACAAACACACACACACATATATATATATGTATATATGTGTGTGTGTATATATATATATATGTAAATTTTTATTTATAATTTTTTTTTTTTTTTTTTTAATTTCTATGCATAGATGCATCTCAACAATCTATCTGTCCAGGTGTGTTGTGGTTCAGGTTCAATGAATTTTCAACAAACCTTGAGGAGTTCATTGAGGTCCGACACCTCTAATAAAGTGAGGCTGGCTATGTCATTGACGAGCTGTTGGATTTTAGGGGAATATTGTTTGGGTGCTCCGTCTAGTGGAGGGCTGGCGATGGCGTCTGATTGGCTGGCTGGACTGGTCTTCAGAAGTCGGAGAGAGCACAGGGCTGGTGCTTGCCGCTGAAGCTGTTGCCTGGAAAATGAGAATGGATTAACTTTGGTCCTCAGAGCTCAAAAAACAAGACGGTGTATCCATGAATATACAGAACGAGCTGAGAGCATCTGCAGTTCCCATCTGGCATCTGAAGGCATCTTAAATGTGTCTTTACCAATCATTTCGTTTTTCCGTCTTTGTGTATGAAAAAGACTGTTACTATCGTTTCCCAAAAAAGTGCTCAGCTATACAATGAGATAAGTTTAAAGTTGGTATCTCACTTTGGGTACAGACTAGAGACTAAATTAATCCTTAAATCAATTGGCTGTAAACTACTGAATGAATCTCCAGATAATTTGATCAATAATGAATCGCTTTTGAGTAGTTTTTAAGGTCTAAATTAACCGATTCTACCTTTCATATAAATATTTTCTATTTTCTTTCCTCCTCTATGACAGTAAACTGAATACTTTGGGTTGCTGACAAAACATGACATTTGAGGACATCATCTTGGGCTTTGGGAAACAATTATTTCAACATTCAACATTTTTCACCATGTACCACTGTCAAGTTAACTTTAATTTAGCCAATGTTAGTGATCATAATGCATTTTGGGGAAGCATTCCAGAGTAGGAAATTAGCACCAGCCAAAAAAATAAAATAAAAACAAAAGAAACAATGGCAATCTATTAAGTAGCTGATAGATTGTAGAATCTAATAGCCACAGTCTTTACCTGTGAGTACTTATAATAGAGCAGGTCTAAGGATTTTTCTTTAAACGACTCATTTGAACACTTTGAGGAGGCCAAGGAGGTATTACAAAGTTGTAATTTACAAGAAAAAAGCATAGTTAAAACAATATGTCAATTCAGCCATTACATGATTGATAAATAATAAACTATTTTGATCTTTTTTATAATTTCACTCCTTTTTTCCTCAGGTGAAAGTACCAAACATTCCTTAGTTCCACCTTTCGAACAGTGAATATCTGCTACTTTTCTGTGTTTTAAGAGAGCAGATTTTATAAAGTATAGTTTAGACGGGTGATCAGTCAAACAATCAGTCTGAGGGCATTACTTTATAACCTTGTGAGTCCTAAGGAATATCTGACTCTTAATGGAGGAGGGTGTTAAACATGCAGCAGGATGGGAATCAGTGCTGTATTGTATCGATACAGCATGGATTTTACTGTCAGATGTGGTGGCTGCAGCTGCACCCTGTTGGTTCCTGAACATACAGTCAGTGGATCAAGTTTATGATCAGTGTACTTCTGAACCCTGGGCAAATTAGGATGTGCAGCTTGAGGTTATTTGGCAAACAAAAACATGAATTTCCAGTCACACGAGTGTGACCTTGGCTGTCAAAAGCTGCCTAGTGAAGATAAATGAATCAAACAGATGGCAGGTTTGGATTTTACAACCAAGCTCGTGATGAGGCTTTTAACTGAGACTAAATAAACAGTACTGGATGGTGTTTAAACAGCTACAGCTTGTGGAGTGTGGAGTTACTGCTAGCTAAAGCTAACATTACTTAACATACTGACGCACAGCCGATAAATATGAAACTCCTCTCTGACTGCAGAATAAATACGCCTTCTGTATTCACACGCGCTGCAGACACAACAGCATGTTTTATAAGTTAAATAACCGGCAGGAGTCACCGGCTGTCTGCCCTTGAAGATGCAAGCAGAGACCCTGATGTACCGTTAGCGCTGCCCGGTGTTACGTGACTGTCAGTGGGTTAACGTACCGCTGTGAGGTCGCTGCAGCCCGCAGCGCGGTCCGGAGGCAGCGTCTGGTGCAGTACATGCTAACGTTAAATAGAGCTGTTTATCCCGCTCACCGTGTGCCTCTAAAATAAAACAAGCAAAGTCTATCACAGCCGGCTCCCCTTTCAGTCCCTCTGCCTCAAAAGCACATGGCGTCCTTTCTGCTCCTGACCTACCCACAATGCACTGCGTGAACTGTAGAAAACCTACGGGAACCTATAAGGTACATCCGAGAACTATAAATACATAGAAATAACATGTATATTAATGTTTAAATAGTTGTATTCATTGCATTACGTATTTTCCAGTATTTCCAGTATTCTTATTTCACAGTTTTTACTCTTAATCATTTTCTAAAAATAGTAACTTAATTATTAAAAATAAATAAATAAATAAAGAGTAAAAGTCACTGGCTATGGTAGCCTAATGCAAAATCTGTTTTTTTTTCCTGTGTAAAAGTTATCATCAGTTTGTACTTGATATTATAAAAACATAGCATTCATCATTCTTTCATTCACTTACACTTTAATTTAATCATCATACACTGCAATACGCTGTCAACCACCGGTACTTACACTACCATCATAATCATGGTTATTGTAATAACACCTCTCTGTAGTAGTCCTTAGCCTAGACCATCATTTCACTGTCGTGTGTTTTTATTATCTGTCTGTCTAAATATGCAATTGTTTGTTATTTTTTTTAATGTATACACAGTCCTGCAATAAGCAATAGTCACAATTTGTGAAAGTTTTGCCCATGAACTTACATACCCAGTGGTACTTAAATCATTATATATATTACTACTATATATATTACTACTACTGTCTATATGAATTACACAGCCCAACAGAAATGATTTACATTTTACTTTGACTTCACGTGGACTATCTCACAAATACAACATAATAAAGACATTAACATTAGCTGAATACGCCCATGAGCCGTGTTCTGCTGGGGTACCCCTACAACAGTTGGACAAACTACATGTATTTGCTAACATTATTGTGGACAGCCTCCCCAATACATGTTTTAGTTACTGCCTTGATATACTAACTAATACTGTTAACCACGATGTAGCATTTTGTTGCAGTTCCCCACAATGACCATACGATGACAGTAAACACTCATAATTGGAAACACACTCTTTATACTGCAGTCTATGGACATCCCAAACATTGTGATGATAGTTTTCATGTTTACTGGTATTGTTATACAGACATAAAACTTATTGTATGAATTGATCTGTTCCTCTGTTTTGTGTGCTTGTGTGTTTGTATGTGTGTCCCACCTGTACTGCACCAGCACTGAACCCAGAGGGAATCCTCTTAACCAGGTAATCTCTGCACCCATCTGCTGTCACAGTCATCCACCACAACCAGCCTCCACCAATATGTTATTCCCCAGCTAGTCTCAGTCAGCCAGAAACCGTGAAGGTAAGATGATTAATCTGAGACAGAAAATCAATACACAAGATGGCAATAAGGTGTCAGGGTAACATGTCTTTCTGTTTTTCTCCCCCAGACCATGCTGCTGTCTCCCCAGGCAGAGAGGAACTGGGAGGATCTGTGTTTAGTGCTTGAGGATGTGCTGGAGGACCAGTCCCACAGGCAGCTGATGGCCTTAGAGCTGGGCTCAGGAACAGGGCAGCATGTCATACGCTTCGCCCAGAAGATGCCCTTTGTTACCTGGCAGCCATCGGACATCAAAGAAGACTCTAGGGACAGGTTTGTGTCATATGGATTTTTTTCCTTTTTTTTACATGTATCAGAAAAAACAATCTATTAATGATCCAGATGAATGGAAGTACAGTAGCCAAGTGTGACGGTTAGCTCAACGGGCGACAGGTTGTACACTTTTTTCAGTTATGTGTATGAAATAACAGTAACTGTTTAGTGAGAATCTGATTTTGAACTCACTGACAGTATAAAGGCATACATTGCTGCGATCCATGCAAAGAATGTGCTGCAGCCTGTCCACCTGGATGCCAGCGAACCATGGGAGAAATGGGCAGGCCTTCCTTGCAACTCCTGTGACGTTATTGTTGCCATTAACTTGCTGCAATACAGCTCCTTCAAAACAGCACAGGTGGGCCTGGTTTCCTAATAAAACACCTCAAAATACTGAGCTAAATTGCATGAATATTTCATGGTAAAAATATTATCTGTAAAAGGCCATAAAACATTATTTATGTGTCAGTAACAGCTTCATACACTTTTATCATTTTCCAAGGGTGTTTTCAATGGAGCTGGTCAGATCCTCAAGCAAAATGCTCTTTTAATAACATATGGGGTACGTACAAACACTTGTTTTATAGTATGATGTCACCATGCTAGAGTGCAAAGCAAAAGCTGATACTGTTTTTAACATGTTCCAGGTGTACGCTATTAACGGCACCATCACGCCAAGTTGTAATGAACACCTGGATGCAGAGCTTCGACAAATGTGAGTGGGCTCTTATTATTTTAATAAAACATGGCCACAGTTAGTGTGTAAGTAGACTGACTTATTTAACATTTCTACACAGGAATCCAGAGTGGGGTCTTCCGGACATTGACGTGCTGAGACAGCTGGCCTATGGGAACGGGATGCGTATGGAGAGGATAGTGAGTCACATTCGATAGTTTGGATAATTACTCGTAAATACGTACAATATAACTTTTATATGTGTTGTTTATTTCCAGGTTGAGATGGAAGAGTACTACAAATGCCTCATCTTCAGAAAACTTTAAGAAGCCAAACTGCATTGAGAAGAAAAACAAACTGTGTTGCATAATTATGCAGAAGTATTATGTTAAAGGAACAGTGTGTATGATTTGGGGGCGCATAGTGGCATCTAACCATAGGGACTGCAGATTGCAACCAGCCGAAACGTCTCCTGGTTAGAATCCAAGTGTTCATTGTTCAGGGTTTTAACTGGTGCTGAAATATCCACGGAGGTCTTCTCCCCTTAAAAATGAAAAAACAAAACAATCCATGCTCAACTTTTTGCTTTAATAACTTCAAATCCAGACATCTAGACTGTTTTTTGTTGGGTGCTAAATTATCTGCAGAGGTCTCTTACTCTCCACAGTAAACCCAGTGATTTAAACCGGTAAAAATACTGAATTAAGCTGTTTTTGCATTAAAAACAAGTGGTTTTAGTGGCTGCTAAGTAAAGTGGCTGATGTGAAAACTTAAAAGACCAACTACAGCCACTGTTTGGTTTGTCCACTCTGGGCTACTGTAGAAGCATGGTGGTGCAACATTGCAGACTCTGTGGAAAAGAATCTGCTCCTACAAATAGCTCATTCATTATCAAAAACATTACAATTCTTATTTGGAAGTGATTATACACTGAAGAAAACATACTTATTATAATCAATTTCTGCCTAAATCCCACACACTGGACCTTTAAAGCATATTCATCATTTCACTCATCAATGAAACATTACTGCCTTTACCCCTCTTATTAAAACATGTATGAATGTGACACAGAACACTGTATTTACACAAATAAAAGTTATCAAACTATTCATCTTTCTTTTTAAATTCTATGCAAGGTCACAGCAAAAAAAAAAACAAGATGAAGCGAGTGGACAATAAGAACCAGATATTTATTAAATATAATTTTAAAATTACTTTTTAAAGTCAGACAAATCAGTATGATGGAATAAAGAAGGTCACAGATGGATACTGAAGGGTTACAGAAATCACTGATTGGGTGCGTGATACATACATGCGGCACGTAATGTTCGCTCTGCAAGCATTTCCACAGTTCTGAAGAGCCGAGTACACTTTAGAAAATAGTTCCCACTTGTACTCACTATGTAAATACCCTCATCAGTTACAACCAAATGCACACGGAATGGAGTCTGGAGGCTATTTGCAGCTGATTATGGGTTAAAGTCTTATGTTTCTTTCAGTCTTGTCTTGTTATGGTACTTATCATCAGAAACAAAATCACCATAATAAAAATATGCAGGATGCGATTAGAGCTGCTGCACTGCTTTCGTATGTATATTTTATGGTCACTAGTTGTGTAATTTCAATGATTTAGTTTATGAAAGTATATTAATTGAGGATTAAACAACCACCTAGCTAATTTTCTAACACTCCTCCCACAATGTACAATCCCTGCAATGTGTTTCAATATTTAAGGAACTAAGTTCAGACACTCAATATTCCAGCTGTGAATAACAAATAAATGCCAAAACAAGAAAAGATGACCCTCGTTTGTGTTCACGTGAGAAGGGATGGAACTGTAAACTACAACTGGAATGGTGAACTTTGTGCTTCCTCTCCCTAGACTTAGCTCTTTATCCTCATGCCCACAATCTCTTAGACAGCACATACAGATGCCTCTTAATCACTGCCTAAGCTGTTAGAATATGTTACACTAATTCAATTCCATTCCAGAAAATAATGAAAATTTAACATGCAAATTTTGCTTTAGAAAAATATGAGACAAAGGATGGTTACTTCTTGTCTTTTTTTCTCCTCAATTATTATCATATTTTCTTCATTTTTTAAACTTGAATACCACTGACTATTTCTGAGCTTCGGTTATTCATTTAATAAGGAAATACTACATACATATCAGCTGGAAAGAGGGAGGAAGAGGTGGAAAGGGTCTGGGATTATGGTGCCCTCTCTTGCAGCTTTGCCCCGCATTCCCATACTTCAGTGGGGGAGAGGCAAGGAGAGCAATAGTTCTGCAACATCATCACAATATTTTACATTGTCACAACATCACAGCGAGGTGGAAGGTGGGAGAGGTGTGTGTGTGTTTCCAGAAGAGCAGAAAGAGTCCAAAGAGTGAGGGGAAAGACCAAAGGAGGAGAGTGTAGTGTGTCAGACCCTGCAGCGTGCAGACTTTCAGTCGAAGGAGATGAGCTGTGCCTCTGCACTGCCGGGCACAGCCTGAGGGACCTGCGGCTGCTGCTGCTGCTGCTGCTGTTGTTGTTGCTGCTGCTGCTGCTGTTGCTGCGGGGCACCAGGGGGAGCCACCTAGCAACAAAAAACAGTAAAGGTCAAAATAAAACCAGTGAGTATTGAGATTGAAATGACCTCAAAAATACAAAGTTACCAATAAATCATTAATGTTGAGCCTCTTGTGTTGGTATAAGGGATAGGCATAAGGTGATTAAAGTGATTTTCATATTACTATAGTACTTGTTTTACATTATTATGCTGTACTCGAGTACTCCCAAAAAAAACCCCAACCCAAATCTTACATACATTCGCTTAATACAGCTTTGCATAAAATAATATTTTAACTATTTTAAATAGTAAAGAGTAATGTTCACATGTGAGAGGGTGGCAGCGATTACTCTATACGTTGAATGAATGAATGCTGACTTCCAAAACCAGAACTCGAAAAATCATGACATGACATGACATTTTAGCGAATTTATCACAGTATGCTGCAAGCTCTTAAAATTGCAATGCTAACACCTGGAAGAAAAATAAATAATGCATGACTGACCTGTTGGTACATGGGCGGCTGGCCTGGCATGTACTGCTGTTGGGGGGGCATATTGGGATCTTGTCCTGGCAATGCTGAAATCATGTTCTGCATGCTGTACGGCTGGTAGCCCATGTAAGCCATACCATTAGTGGGGGCAGGCTGGGACATAGGGGGCATACTCTGGGCCTGAGACACCACGTTCTGCACACAACAGGGACAACAGTTAGTAATTATTCATCTTTAAATATTTTATGGTTGTGTATGCAGTGATAAGAAAACTATCAATCAGACCTGGTATCCCTGTGTAGGCGTGGGCTGATAGTTGGAGTAGGATGGACTTGTAGTGGGCGGAGCCTGGCCAGGAGGAGGTGCAGGCTGCCCATTGGTGCCTGCAGCCTGGTACATGTATGCATTAACCATGTTGGGATCTGGAAAAAGAGTGAATAATCAGTTACACACAGGAGTAAACTGGAATATACACTGTAGTCGTACAATTAAACATGGTTGATTTTCTAACTGTGTAGCTATAAAAATTCACCTGGGGCAGCACTGGGCATGGCCTGGTACTGTGGTGGTGCAGTCTGCCCTGGCTGGTTCATATAGATGTTGTGCATAGGTGAACCCTCCACAGAGCCAGCCGGGCTGAAGGTGCCCGGGTAGTTGGGTGGAGCACCAGGCTGGTACACCACCCCTCCTGCCACATTAGGGGGCAAAGACTGCATCTACGAGACAGCACATACATCTTTTTATCAGACATGTATTCCGAAAGACTTATGAAAAGGCAAACATGTTTTCTAAATCCCTATTTTATTTAAATGTCATGATATTACCAATAAAATACACGCACTGCACTATTTAGTGTGTTAGTTTAGCTTGACAGCTTGACGATGGAGTACGCAGTGTGTACCTGAGCATAGGGCAAAGAGAAAGCAGGCATTTGGGCTCTCATCTGGATTGTGTGCTTCTGCTGCTCCAAACGCATCTGCCTCTCCTTCTCCTGCTCCTGGAGGCGCTGGATGGCCAGCTGTCTTTGCATCTCCAGGTACTCCTGCAGAGACAAACACTTGTGAGCTTGGTAACGAATAGTGTAGCAATGTGTATTTTCAATGAAGAGATTCCCTTCATTACCTGTTTCTTCTGTCTCATGATCTCCAGCTTTTGAGCCAGCTGGATCTGCCTCTGTCTCTCTGCTTCCTCTGCGGCACGACGCAGCTTCTCTCTGTGTTCGTCCCGAAGTGCGTTGAGGGCTGCTCGAGCATCGCGCACCTGAGCCAGCTTGTCCTGTAGCCCCTCGTAGTACACTGCGAACAACATACACGATGTGATAGTTCAGACACAGCGAATACAAGGAGACAGAAATGCACTGATACACTAAAGCCCCTGCACAGCGAACACTCACATCTCTTCTCGTCTAGCTGGTTGAGGATGTCCAACAGCTGTGGATGCATGTTGTTAATGGACTGGAAGAGTGAGAGCACGGCACTGTCGTTGGTGATGCTGCGCCCGCGCATGTGGTTGCTCTTCATGCGGTTAAGGAAGGTGGTGACAGCATTCTGTAGAGCCTTCAGGAACTGCTCATGGTTCTCCTCTGACTCCCCGTTCTGGTACTGCTGCTGAAGGCAAAACACACAAAGTCATTTATGGTCTGCACACTCCAGTTGTAGATGTGAAAAGCAACATCTGTTCTACACACACGGCTTAAACATACCTCCACTATGCTGACTGGCTGGACAGGAACATGACTTTCTACAGGTTGACTGATTGGCGGAAGGGGCTCAGCCAATGGCACAGGAGCAGGGGCCGAGGGGGTGGGACTCTTGCGAGCTTCTTCCTGTTTCTTCTCCCAGTACGTTCTGTTCAGGTAACGGGCCAGCTGGAATAATGACACATATTACCATCAGTATTAAAAGCATGTCGTAACATTTCGGTTAGTCTACTTTAATGTGGGTGGTAAAGAAGAGATAGATACTGCATGTACCTCAGGGTCTACATCTTCAGCTGATGGAGCAGAGGAGTTCTGGAGAGAGTATATTCACATTAATCAGTGATAAAACATATTTCAGTGATTTTCTGAAATGAAGCTGAACCTTGTTTTAATCACGAAAATAATGTAGATGAAGTCTTACCACAGGGGAAGTGTAGAGGGTGCTGACTGGCGGTGCTGAGGAAGTCACTGGAGTGGGATCAGCTTTGGGATACATTGAGTAGGAGTTCTTTTGCCTCTGTTGGTATACATAAAGGCATACAGAATGTATCACTTTCTCATATAAACATGCATTCAAATTAAAAAAGAAAATTTCAGCTGTGCAACCCACCATTCGCTCCTTCTCCTCAGCCTCGCTTTGGGAGAGGGCAATGGCCAGCTGCAGCTCCTCCTCCTCCTGCAGTGCTGCCTCATCTCTCTTGGGGGGCATCTGGTGAGAAACAGAGACACAGTAAGATACAGAAGCAGCCCACAACCAAAATGATGGATGAAAAAAAAATCTTCAAATACAGAGCAGGGTGAGGCCAGGACAGTCATTAAAATATGCTAATGAATGACTGTTTTCCTTCTGTAACCAATCCGACCATCAACTGACTTATCTCATTTTGTATTTCTACCTGTGACTGTTGGGACAGCGGGCTAGTCAGGTACTCAGGAGGCAGCTCGGTGGTGCCCTGGGTGGGTGCTTTTCCTTCAGCTTTCCTAAGTGGAGGAGAGAGGGAGGGGTGGCTGGTAAGGAAAAGGGATCAGGGAGGACAAACAGCTTTATGAATCAGATCATGCTGTTGGAGGCACAAACACGGGCCCTGTTTACATCCGGTATTAATATTTGTTTTTGGTGACCAGATCACAAGTGGACAGCTCCAAGTACAGGTTTGAGTGCACCCAAAGCATCCTGAAATCTGATCGCTCAGACCGCACTGGGAGGTGATCTGGGATCTGTGGGATGACCACATTCTTTCATCAGTTTCACATTCTTATGCTCAAGTGTTCTGGTCCACCTTTAAAAATCCCCTAATCAGTTGCTATCCTTGCTTATCTGATCACCCACTTTCTGTTGCTGCTGAGGTAGTGAAAGGACCATCTCTGGAGCTGCTCTGCCCCCAGCTAACACTCAGTTCAAAGCCTGGTTAGCATGAGCTAACACAGCAGCAGCAGCAGCAGCAGCAGCAGCAGTTAAACAGTCCCAACTAACTCACAACAACACAGAAATGGTTCAACTCTATCAGATAATTTGTTAATAACCCTGAAGTAGCATTAGCCGTGTGATGCCAACACTCAGCCCTGTCACTGTTTGTGTGTGGACTAACTTTCACCAACTGTCCCTAATGCAGAGCTCACACTCCTGCAGCTGTAATTTCCTAGCAGCAGGCGCTGAAGTGTGCATGTAGCATGAAAAGCCCCTGCTGGTTAAAAACCTCTTTGTTAAAAGAAATGATGTCTGTGTTTATCTGCATATAAAGCAGGGAAGTGAGATCCAATCACAAGTAGTCACGTAAAATGCATGTGGAGACACATTTTGATGCCAGGTGTGAACAGACAGAGCTGTCCGATTGTAATCGGATCACCTGAGTCACATACCAGATTAATACCACGTGTAAACAGGTTCCAAAAAGTCTACAAAAAAACAGAATAATACTTGAAGTACACATTCCTGATAATACTGCTACATCGTTTACATTTGTACTAATATATACAAAACTAATAATACAAAATGTTTACAAATTTTTATTGACTGACATTCAGATTTGGATCTGCATCAAAACAAAAAACTGTCATGCAAAATAATGTTAAGGCTTTAAAGGCTTAACAGTGCATAATTTCAGTCAGTCAGACCCCTTACCACAAAAAATACGCTCATCTAAAATTTCATGTTTCTTCAGAGGTGTTTATAGGCCACAAATCTTATTTTGCAGCATTGTTTAAATTGGATCATTGAAACTGCACAATGAGTCCTTATATTAAAGGCATTTTGTCATATAAAACTGTAACGAAGTTAGTGTATCAATAATTGTTTTTTTGAGGGCACCTAATGTGTTTATGTACCAAATTTCATATATATTACAGAACATTTGTTGTCATGAAAAACAGCAAATTCAAAATTGTGATGGAATACACTTAAACTGACTAACAGACGAACGGGACTGAGAACGACCTCCTTGGTGGAGGATGTGAAACAAGAAAAACAAACAAAAAGGCACATTTCTACAGAGAATGAAATTCAGCGCATATTAAGGGAGAGCAAAGATGATGGATAAGACACTGTATTAAATCTTTTAAAATCTTTTGCCCCAAACCAAGAAGCAACAGAGGCTGAAAGTGATCAAGGAATAAAACAACATCTAAAAGCAATGCACACTACAAAAGTAGACAGCGTGACTTGAGCAAGACAATCATTTACAATGCCAGTGTTGTGCTGTAGCTAATCGAGTAGCCCTCTACAGATACAGAGTCACTGCTCAGAGCCACCATACTTCACACTCCCGAGACTGAACCTTCACACTCACTCCATCAGATCTGGGGACTCACTTGTTAAGCAGCTCAAAGCAGGGCTCGCACACACGCACTTCCTTCTCGATGCCAAACTTGGGAATGGTCGAGTACTTAGACGAACATTTGCCACAGAAAATCTGGCCACAGGCTCGACAATGGTGCTGGAAACGCAAAGAACACAAAACGAGGTCAACTCCTGCGTATGTGCTATAAACATATACTCCACTCACACACGCTCCTGTAACTGAATGAAGGAAACCATAAAACCTGCCCTAGTTTCAGGAAAGCCTTGCCTACCTTTCTTGTCATAACTCCAAATTGGACTCTGCACCGGTGGCACTCCTCAGCATCAACCCAGTCCGGGGCCTGGCCAAAGCAGACAGACATCACATATTACTACAGATCTCAGGTCACTGGAGCTTTGTAAACAGTCATAGCTCAATGTCATGTGCATTTACCACATAACTTATGCTGATTCTACAGACATCATGGATTTCATAATGCTAGCTCTACATTGGTATAAAAAAAAAAAAGAAGTCTCACTCTCTCTGCTGCAAACATTGCATCACTCTCTTTAAATTCGGGGAACACATGACCTATGACAAAAGAAAAAGAAAACATACAAGTAAAACATACATTATGATACTATTAGTACATTAACAGAAGTTGACAATGATACATAACTGTTTCAGTTTAGCTTTAGTCATTTAAACACAATTTATAATTACATGTAAAAATATCTGTTTTTTTTAACCATAGAAAAGACAGAAACATTTATCTGTAAATATAAATAAATAAATAAACAAATACACCTACCCTCCACTTTCATGATCTGATAGGTGTCTTGGACCACCTTATATTTGGGTTCGTTGCGGAAAGCGTGAGCCCAGGCCTGGATCAGGTACAGGATCTTGTTTCTGACATTTGGTTCTGTCTGTTTCTGGTGGTAAAAGAACCACACAGTGAAATAAATGGCTCTGACACCTTTAAATCCCTCTTCTGTGTATATTCTACATTTCAGTTGTCCCACAACACTGTTAAAACTGAGCTTTTCAAACAGAAACTGAGTCAAACAATATTGTGCTTGGTGAAAAGCACTGAGGTGGGAAGTCCCTTTGGTCTTAGAAAAAATCCCTCTTGTCACAAGGCTATGACATCATCAGGAAGTGGAAACCAGCATGGGCTGCAAGAGCTTGTGTCACATGATGCAGCAAGGCTCCAATCAAATATTGCAAGCTCGCGCTGAATTGCAGCCAGCTGCCTGACGTGATAAGGCTTCCAGCCAAAATATGGCCAGACAAATCACCCTGTCTGTGTGCAACAAGGCAAAACACTGTATCTAAACCCTCCAGTGCTTGTTTACAGAGCACACAATTAAACAGGTATTTAGATATTATTAAACCTGATTAGAGGTGCAAAAAAATAATCAATTAGTCAATAGACAGAAAATTTGCCAGAAAAAAAATACAGAATGACAATTTCTAAAAAGAAAAATCATTTTAGACATTTTATCACCAAAAATGTCAAATATTCATTGGCCTCAACATCTTAAATATGAGGATTTACTGCTTTTCTTTATTTTACATCACTGTAAACTCTATATTCTTTGGGTTTCAGACTGCTGATAGAACAAGACATCTGAAGATGTTCACCTTTGTCAATGAATCAATAAAGGCACTGTGACATTAAAACATTATAATAAAATATTCTTTCACTGCAGCCTGAAACCCTGACCACAGTTCACCTTCGTTTGCAAATCCAACTTTACAGTGAAAAGCCAGTAATGACTTCAACTAAGGTTAAAAATCCTGTGCCAATGTATGTTTGATACTTATGTAGGAAATCTAAAAAAAATAAAATATCGGATTGTAGCAACTTGACTGGAATGAGACTGAGGTCAGTATATTGGAAATTAAACAGAGCAAGATTATGATATTCAAGAAACTAAAACAGCAAGGGTCACCTTAAGCAAATCCTTCAGTTCCTCCATTGTTTGTTTACTGGCCACCTCATCGTGAACTGTCTGGCCACAGTTCTTCACCACTGACTCCAGGACCTGAAGGGTGAAGTCACATATTCAGTCACTTTGCCAACTGTGTTATACACATTTCTCTAAAAATCAGGAGTCAAAGTTATGACAGAACAACAGGACGCAAACATAAAAATAGACATTGGCACAATTTCCACTGTCACAATTTCTCCTAAGGATCAAAAAGGATTTTTGGGTTTCTGTACACAGATCTTACCTCAAGTGCATAGAGGGCCACATGTGGATTTTTGTCATTCAGCTTCTTCTTAATCGCCCCAATGGCATATTTAGCTCTGCAAAGACAAAAACAAATACAGCTCAATATAAGGAAAAAACGGCCACTCAAAGACTTGAGTGAGCTATTTTCAACTTCAGTAGCTAGTGATTTGAATGTAGAGGAGAAGAGGGCAGAATCACTCACTGTGTGTCTCCTTGTCGAATGAGATCACAGATCTGCAGGATGGATTCCCAGTCAGTCTCCAGCAGCAACTGGCTAGTGGCTTTATCTGAAATTAGTAGCGAATGTTTTAAAACGTGAAATATCTATCACACAGTATCTGCTACACCAAACCAACAGGTCATAAAAAATAACAGGTCTCCCCCTCGCCTAATTACATTCACAGATCAAAGATAGACAATAGAAACCATTTTCTTTTGGCCTTAATAGCTATTGTGTATGTGCAATAAGTAATCAGTTTATTAGTTAACTTTGCTACAACTAATGCGGTTTAATATAGTCCTGCAATAAATCCTAACTTTATGAGGTCATAACATTCAGTTTTTGTTGAAAATGTTTTAGAGGTGTTGAATCACCTTTTTTGAACACTTTTGAGGTTGTTTAATGCAGTCACACAGTGATGTTTTCTCTGAGAACCATAATCAAACAGCAATGACTGTGGCAGAAGAAGAAACATTAATTTTTCAGATAACTGAACTACATCCAAGTTTTTCTGCATACACAAACACACTTTTTTCATCGTGTGATGTGCAAAAGGATATCATCTGGGGTTTCACTTAAGTATCACTGCAATGTGCGATATATGTTGTATTTATTTACTTTTAAAAGATACCTTATAATTTAGCGGCACAGTGTTTTGGATTTATTATTCTGTTCACAAGCTCTCATTCCCTAAATATTGTCTCATAACTGATTCAAACTTAAGTGTTATGACATTTGACCTTGTCAAAATGGACAACTGCCTCAGACCAAAAAAAGCTCTGGCTCAACGGTTTCATAATTGGTTTGAGGTAATAATTAAACTAATTTTAACTTTTGGAATATGGAAATATGCATTGCTATGGCACAATATCAAGTGACATGATCAAGGTTTCGCTTTGTATCTGATCTTGAGGCCATGTGTAAATATCTAGTTTTAGGAACTTTCTTACATAATGCCGTGCATATTTCTTAATGTTTGTGTTGCAAATTAACCACAAAACAACACAAAGAACCACACAGCAAACTTGGTGGTCTTCACAAAAATATTGCACAAAATGCACAGCAGTTTATCAGATGACTTCATGGACTCATTTTTACCCTAAGGGCTCCGAGAGGGTTAAACTGGTTATTTACTGTATATTTTTATGTTAAGCACTGGGTGTTGCATTTTATGCATAAATTGTGCTGTATTAATGCAGTTAATTATTAAAACCTACATCTACTGGAAATTAAATAATAAAGCTATTAATACATAACTGACCGTTAGATATTTAACCCCAAAGATACTGATTTCATCTAAAGTGATCGCCAGTTTTCAGTAATTCGGCTTTTATGATAAATTTGTTGTTTTTTTTTTCCCTGGGAGAGTGCTAAGGAAAGCTAAGCTAGTTAGCCATCCATTGTCAGCTTTGCCAGCTGTATTTTCATAGAAATGTGTCTAAATCAGTGTAACGTTGATCTATACAAGGACTAGATTAGTAGCTAGAAAGCTAATTATAGCTAATTACACTCGTCTAGCAACGAGCTAATCAACCTGTTGTGGACTTAAAAACAACTTAAGAAAACACTGAAAGTCACGAGGCTAACTCGCAAATCTCATTGTTGTTCTTAGCTTCTTGGCTTTTTTGGACAGCCGACCATGTCATGTATGTCAATGTTACAGTGATGTTATTACTAAACCATTAGCTATCGTGAATATATTACATCGTGTGTGAAGCTGATCTGAACCTGAAGGAAACCAACAGTCTGGTTTAGCTTAGCCAGTAGCACAGAGACAGCACAACGATACGGTAGCGCAGTTTTGATGAGAGTAAAAAATAACAGACAAATAATATTGTAATCTCTACGTGGGCCTCAAACAATAGCAGCGAAATTGTTAGCAGGCTAAAATTAGCTGGCCTGAAAGCCACAGCCCCAGCGTCTGTCAAAACAATACGCTGGAAAACATCGCACTTTGACTCACAGTATGCTAATAAACTATTAACTAAACGAATGAGCTGATAACTCACCCAGAAGCCTCTCAAATGTACCTCCACCCTTTCCCATGTTAGATTCAAAGTCTCAAAGTAGCTGTCGAGGTGTCTTGTTTAGTGAACGGATCCTGGTGTTTTCACCGCTGAGGTTAGCCTGTTAGCTTCTGTGTTAGCCACGGAGCACAGCTCACAGCTGTACGGCTCTTCCTACTTCCCACTTCCGCCGTGGAAACAACTACATGGAGGGGTTTTCTTCCCCCTAGCGGCGGAAAAATGCAACGACATGTACATTTTTGTTATTATAAGATAAATATTAGACTTTTTATTTTATATATTTTTATTGACCATTTTCAAATTACACAATACATTGTACAGGCATATGATTTATTTTAAAACACTAAAAAATGATAATTTTACTAACATATTTTAAATGCATTAAAAAAACATAACATAAAGCAAAAACGATGATACACATAAAATTAAATTGAATGAGGGGGAATTTAACAAAGACATATATCTTATTTTAATTTCATATATAGTCTATATTTCAGTGATTTGAGGGGTCTTAATAGCTTTTTTGTCTGTTGTTATTTTAGAAACAGACTCAAAGAAATATTGTAATTCAACACAAAATAAATTAATATTGGGAGTAATCTGAAGCACTTTTGCTTTGTGGAGTATTAGCCCTTTGTGTCAGCAGACAAATAAGTACATTTTAGTACTGTGCAATTGTGAGTTAAAGTACCAGTTTATATTCTGCTTCTTTAGACTTCTACTCTCCCAGATATCTGAGGTAAATGTTGTACTTTTTATTCCTCTTTATATGCAGTGTTGAGGAGTTTACTTTTGAAATGTGATTCCTAGTTACCCTGTTAAAAATGTAACTAATTACTATTAGGCTATATTCATTTATAATTAGTTACTCTAGTTACATGTACTAGTTACTCCCTGACAATGACAGCAATATGTGTCAATTAGGCCCCCTAATTACAGATTAAGATTTTGGAACTCTATACTAACTATATGGTGTACTGTTAACTATCCATCAGTATATAGTTCAAATTAACTGAAGAGCAATTTAATGCCCCTTGAAAATCTTGTTTTTCCTAACCTTCAGTGGTTTGACCTCTGTCTCTAAAATGCTGCTTATATATTAATGTATCAGTGCGTTGATACGTTATCAATAACTACCTTTAAGTAATAAGTACCTTTAGTATTCATGAATTTTACCTTTGAGGTTGAGTTTTTGCATTCTTACAAATCTTTATTTTAAAGGTTGAGGCAAACACCTGGACACCTCTTCTATCGCTGGCTTAACAACATGTTTTATTTTACTCCAAGTAAACCTTTATTCATTTAAACCCTGTATCCAATTCTCTGACAGTGCCTCTTTAACAAGATCTAAATTCTATACAGGAACTTGATCTTATGTGAACTGGCAGCAGAGTAGTGACATTTGAGTGTCATGAACAAGTCCTTGAGTCCAACCAGCTCAACCAGCAGTGTTGTGCAAGTCTTGTGGATGGTTGACCTCACTGTGAATGATATCATCAACGATTCATCAGTACACTTGTATGATTAACTGTTAGATCTACTTGTATTGATACTATCTCTATATCTGTTTTGAGACACTGGTCTGATTATTTACAATGTAAATGATGCACTTGTCCCACGCTACGTTTTCCCTGTTTGTACAATTGTACAGTAAAACAGTGCAGTCTGCCTTACTGTAATCACTCTACCAGCATTGGTATAGGCCCACTTAGGTCATGTATGAGTCACTACCTGGCACTTGGAACACTAGTACCCATTGTCATTGTGGTGCTGTAATGCTCCATAAAGTGGCATTGTGTTTCTCTGTCCTCTGCTGTTACGGACAGAAGAAAAACATGTTACCGTTTACAGCAGATAGAGAGCAAACACCAGGGTTTATGTTCTATGCAGTCGAGATAATTTAGCTTGGAAGTCATTGAGCATGTTAACATGGACATAAATAACCCAATTGTGATCAGGTTTTTGGAGTGTCCCGTTTGTGTTTGAGCATAAAAACACTGTATTCAGTTTATGAGAAATATGCTGTCTGTAGTAATCTAAAAGAAACTGAGGACTATACATGGAATATGAAAAACCTGATTTCTCTTTGCTCATGTAAACACCATATCCCCAATATGATTAATCATCCACACTAATAGTGTACTCTGGGGCTCTCTGATGGTTTTAATTCACTGAAAATGTTTTTGAAGCCCTCTGGGAATGATTATTTGCTTGAAAGTAAAGGAGCACAGAATCTGCGCGATCTGAACAATGTCTCATGAATAAAGATTATTCTTTTTCCACTGTGGCTCATAACATCCCACATTGCAGGCTTACACAGAGGGACACTGACAGAATGACAAACACACACATGCATTACAAACTTGTACATTCTGTTATCATCTTATTATCAGATTTCATAATCGTAGAAGAGGTGCTTTAAGATCACTTGTGTTAAGAGAGCCTGTTTTGTTGTACTCATTGTAATTAAGGGAATACCTGAATTTTTATGTTGTAAAAAAAGTGTTTTTCTTTGTCCCTGGTACAGAGTAGCAGAGACAGCAAAGAGGAGATGGAAGATAGGAGGAACACACACACACACACACACACATACACACACACACACACACACACACACACACACACTCTTCTCAACAATATGGTACCACAAGCAATGTACACACATCCCCATTGTTCTATTGTTCTTCTCCCCTCCGCAGAACCCCTAGTAGTGTTACCATAAAGGAGCAAAACAAAGATTTTCTAATTTTAACTACGATAGGCTTCTTTACCACTTCTCTCAAACACATGTACTTAGAAGATTTTGGATCTGTTATTATAAAAATGTGAACACACATTATATCCCTCAGTAGAGGATTTGGAGGACCAAGACTTTTATTGTATTTTACACTGACAGACAGAGAACAAGGTTATTGAAGGATATCAGGTATGAAATCATAAGATGAGTTCAATTTTCCCCAAACAACCTCCTCCAGCTTTTCAGAGAAAAAAGCTAACTGGAATAACATTAAATATAAAATAATTACAAGGAGCAAAATCAGAAGGAGAAGAATCGGGTTTGGGGTGTATTTGTGGGACTTGAAGGCATTCAGACATTTTGGAAACTTAAACATAACCTTTGACCTGTGTGGCAGGTGCCCTGCGAGGACTGCTTTCTCCACTGCTGAAGGTGGGAGAGCCTGGGATGCCAGGTGGACTCGACCCGGCATAGAGCAGAGATCCCCCGATGAGGAGCAAGGCTGATGCCCCCCAGCCGATGTATAGGGCAGGGCCGAGCTCACGCTTGTGTGGAGCCGCCACGTGTGGATCATAGAAATCCCTAATGATGGAGTGGGCAGTCCAGCAGACGGGCACAAGGTAGAGAAACCCTGCGATGGCAAAAAGAGCACCAGAGATTCGAGCGATACGGGCTTTGACGCTGTTTACACCGATGCACTTGGTGCACTTGACTCCAAGGACCCCCAGAGCCAGAGCCAAGCCGCACATCAGGATGGAGAAGACGGTGAGGCCTCGGGCAGCCTGCATGTCGCTGGGCAGAGCCAGCAAGCTGTCATACACCTTACACTGGATCTGACCGGTGCTTTGAACAATGCAATTCATCCAAAGGCCTTCCCAAATAATCTGAGCCGTCACTATGTTGTTACCGATGAAAGCAGTGACCCTCCACAGGGGGATGGCACACACTATCGCCCCACCAACCCACCCCACTATGGACATGATCAAGCCCAGCAACTGCATGCCAGTGGTAGCCATGGTGAAAAGTGTTGTTAGAATCAGATGTATTTGTCTTTGTTTAATTTCAGTCTCTGTTTGCTGCAGAGGGACCACTTATAGTCCCATAAAAGAAATGTGACAGTCTACAGTAGTGGAAATTTTGCGCTCCACTGCAGGATCCTCAGTCTCAGGTGATGATGTCGTTGAGTTCAGCTTGGGTCAGACAAGGACAGGTATCCTGAAATTCAGAAGATGACCAATAAAAGGGCTAATTTAATTCATTTTTGATTCATCATACAAGTAGTGCTGCAAGCTAACATATAAAACAAAAAATATTCCCAGCGTCTTACTACTTATAATGATGTGTATTAGATTAGCCAAGTATGAACAGATGGAGCATATATTTATCATAAATATTTGGAAAAAGGCTGTGAGGCCCATGTTTAGTGGATTCCAGTCACCACCACAGAGAATAGCCGTCTTTGACACAGCTGTGGGTGTCGAGCTACGCCTTGCCTGGTGAGTGGATTATCTCAGAAAAACATGAGGAGACTCTGAACACAAGCATCTTTCATGAAGGCTTGTGGAGTGGGCCAGGAGGACCTATGTCATCTTCTTGTCACAGCTCTCAGTATCCACATTTCTGTGAATTAAACCCTCCCTGCACCTTCAATCCAGGGGTTTGTTTTGTGAGAGTGATGGATGGGAAAATGTCAAAGTGATACATTTCACCAATCTGATCTCTTTTAGACAAACATGTATCCAGTAGATCCCAATCAGAGATGATTTTCATTAGATTTGATATGAATAAATGTCTGTTTTGTAAGTGGGCAGACAACAATGGATTGTATGAACCCTCGAAACCAGAATAGTCATTGTGACAGGCCTACATTCTCCCACTATTACAGAATTTGTGCACAAATTTATAAAGACCTCTGAGGACCCCAGACCCCACTTTAGGGACATGTACATTATATTTGGTACAACTACTGTCTCTGCATACTAGAATACTGTTTTAGGAAATTATTGCAATAAAGTAAGAGCGATCCATACAGCTGCTTCCAACACTGAAACTACTTAAATATGGATATTAAATTGTGATACAGATAAACATATAATAGCAGAATTCCTGGAAACATCAAACCACTTAACACAAATCTTTTTCGTCACTATTAGGCTATTTTGTAAATGATATTTACCTCAAAATGGAGTATTTTGGACTCTCGTTGCTCCCCTTGGTCCACAGGTGACAGTCACTGGTCCTCTGCTTGCATAGATTAGTTGGGATTCCTGGCGTTGTGAATGACAGCCCTGAGATATTCTGTTCAGTCCACAGGAAGGCTGCAGATCAGAGGAGGCTCTATCTCCAAGGTCAGGTGAATTGAATGGGGTTGATCAGCTCTGACATCCAGGACTAGACTGGAGATGGGGCTGCCCTCCGAGATGCCAGCGCAAGTCTGTGCGGCAGTGGGCAGAAGCATGCGCTTGTGTGCCCGACCGTGTCGGTGTGTGAATGAGTGAATGTGTTTGAGTGTGTCTCCCAGTGCCTGGTGTACAAGCACAATGCCCTGCTGTTTTCACTGTGCCCTCCCTCCCTGCTCCTTGTCAACCTCTGTCCCAACCCTGCAGCCCCTCGCATCCATCCAACTCAGCAACCCCTTTTCTCTGCTTTTTTGAGTTTAACTCACTTATTCACTTATGAGAGTCTCCTTTTTTCTTCTCATTCCTTTTCAATCTGTTTATGGGTTTCATTGAAGTTTTTCAAGTGTAGGGAGTCAGTCCTTAGGCAACCTCTTGTTCACTGCTCTGACAGGCAAAATGTGGCTCATTTAAGCTCTTTACATGGATTTCAGATAAATAAATTTGACATTTTTTCACAATGAAGAAAAAGCTGTATCTACACTGGAGATTAAAAAATATAAAAATATTAAGCATGATGTTTAGATGCTGCAGAAGCTTGAAGAGATGATTAGGGGTGCATCGTTTTTGCCACCATGCAGGCGACCGGGACTGAAGAACGGATGAAGCCTGTCAGTAAATTTATCTGTAAAGGTGTGAATGTGGACTCCAGATTCTGCGCAGAAGAAAGACACGCGGCCTTCTGTGTAGTCCAAAAACACACCCACCTTTCTGGGTTTCTGCTTCAGAGCCAGCGGCATGACAGGAGAGGTGTTGGCAATGAACTGGCCTCCAGCCTTCAAGCTTAAAGTCCAGAAACCATTTGCAGGGCAGACAGTGAACTTGCCCTTCCTGTTTACGGACTGTCTTGCGACACCCAGAGTCCACTCGATCTTCTCCCCGACCTCCACCTCCCAGTGGCACCTCCCACTGCTGAGGCTCTCTTTGGCCAGCACATTCACCACACGGTCAAACCGCTTGGGGTTGTCTGGTACCTCCTGAAGTTTGTCTGTGTGTCTCACCTGTTTTCTGTCATCTGAGACAGAGAGGAAGGGGTGGGCTGTCTTTGCGCTAAGATTGACATCCACTAAGAGAGAGGGAGGAGAAAGGTCAGGAATGAGTCACACAGCATGAACATTGTATTTCCCGCCCATTTGCCAAAAGAAAATGTTTATATGTTATTATATGTTTCTGCAAACCATGATTATGTTACATCTATACATTACATAAATGTCATATGAGCCTTCCTAATGTGATGTACTACGTGAGCTAACTTCGTAATCATAAGGTGTATGGCGTGACACCTAGGCAAGATGCATGTCAAGCTGTAGACGATTGTTAATACAACGAAAAATAGCAAAAAAAAAAAGTTTTTAACATCACAGTTTTAGGGAGTTATTGCTATGTTTCATTTGGTTCTTAAGCCACCAAATGTTTTAGCAACTCTTTGCTGATTAACCGATTTTGACAGTGCCGCAAAAGGGGTCATTTTTTTTAACCGAGGCATTGCTGCATCTCCTGCTGGTTAGTGCAACAAGATATCTTTGAGTTGCATCTCAAAGGGCAGGTATTTTAAGTTAAAACATGATCTTTTCCTGAGAATAACTAACAAATTTTGTGCCTAATTCTAATCATACAGTGCTGCTGCAATGTGAAGAATGTTTCAATGTATCCACTACATAATAAAATACAAATGTAACATATGTCATAGCAGAAACAATGGCAACATTTTTTTCTGGCAATTGGGTTGATATTGCAGTTTTTAAAATTGCATTATCAATGTTTTATTCGGACCTCTTCCTCTAATAATTTGTGTAAGGTCCCTATATTTTTATATGTGTATACAAAGCCTTACCTGTGTACTTCTCTATTCTTTTTAGTTCTGTCAAAGAAAAGCCACGGGGGAAAGAAACGTCATTAAATGTATTGTAGAATGCTCATTTAATAAACCAAATAAAAATTGTATTACTCACCAGATTTGGAGAGCCTGTTGACTTCGACCTTTATCTTTTCCATTATATCCCCCAGTGCTCGTCTGGTGACCCCAATGCAAGGGTCAGTTTCTACGGTAACCTTGGACCAGTCTTTCATCTCAGAGTGGCACATTGTGGGAACAATGCTCTGCATGATATGGACAAAGTTTTCACTAATAGTAGCCATTAGCCGTTATCATTAGACAGTCTTATCAAGGTAAAGGTGCTTACCACAGTAACTTGCTTCATATCGTCACTCTGATCACTGCTGACAGGAATCTGAGAATCAGGTTCACTGGTCTCCTTCCTCAGCTCTCTGATCTCCTGTTCGATCTCTTTCACCAGCGTTTGCACTCTCTTCTCCTCCTCTCTCTGTCTCGACTCAATTGCGTCAACGACTGCTTTGTGACTCTTCTCCATAGCATGAACGAGGGCAGAGAAGACCCTCTGGCTCTCTCGCACCTCTCTGAGGTAGGAGGTCTGATTGGACGTCATCATGTGTCATCATTCAGTAATACACTTACACTGGTTTAAATGATGTTTTCAACTCACCTTTTGAAGTTCGAGAGAATATTTTAACCTTTCTATCTTCTGCAGCCTTTCCTGAATCATTTGTTCAACATCTATAACCTGTACAAGTGAAATACACAAATATATTAAATACAATACTTATCAGATCACTTGTGACTGAATTGCTAAAAAACGCATTAAAGTACCATATCCTCGTCAGGTGGTTTTGATGGTCGAGCCTCCCTGTAGTTGTCTGAGACGTCTGCCAGAATGCGGTTGACACTGAGGTCTGGCCTGTCAGCAAACAGCCTCCTACAGTGGGGGCAGTATTTGGACTGGTGTCGTGTCCAGTATTGGGAGAGACAGGACAAGCAGAAGCTGTGTCCACATGGGATGGTCACTGGACTGGTGAAGATATCTTGGCAAAGAGGGCACAAGAAATGCTTCTCGGGGAGGAGGCTAATTGTAGAGGCCATAGTCTGAAAATGACATTTTGACATTACCAACAAAGTATATAAGGAAGCTCTTTACCATTGTTTTTTTTTTTTTTTTGTTGTTGTTTATCTCTTAACAAACAAGCTTGCTCTTGTTTGTCTTGCATGTTGTGCTCAAATGGTTAATAAAGTGATGCAGACAAAAGCAGCACTACAAAATTTACTCTAGTAACAAAAGTTAAAGTGCTGGTTCTGCGGTACAATTGTCCTCATAACTTTGTCATAACTGATGCATCCATGTGTAAGTAGGACATTCTTGTAGCTGATTAAGGTTGTGCTAGTTTTAACTGCTTTATACAGAGTTAGGAATACAACTGAGACAGAGATTTTTGGTTTGTTTGGTTTTGTCTTAGCCAAAAGGGTCACGGGCCAAAAAAGGTCAGAAAGCCTCATTAAATCATCTAAAGCACATTTTCTTTTATAGGCTTATCATGTGTTTTTTATTTACAATTTTGTAAAGTAACTCATAATTATATCTGTTATACATACTGTGAATGCAGTGAGGTAAAAACTGCAATATTTCTCTCTGATATGTGGAGCAGGAGTATAAAGACACAGACAATGTAAACACTCAAGTAAGTACAAGCACCTCAAAGTTGTACTTAAGTGCAATTCTCGAGTAAACCATCACTTTCCAAAACTGTGTATGAGAACACATTGTTACATGCAATGTTTTAAAACTAAGACTATAATAATATATTATAAATACAAAGTAACGTAAATGCATCATCAAGTGATTTCCACTTACTGCTTGAAAAAGGAGCTTATACACTGAAATATTTTAGCTCAGATATGCATCACTCAGAGTCTAAGGACAAATAAGATGTCATGTTCTTGGACAGAGTGGCACTCCTCTCTTATTATGCAATGATAGACAAAGAACAGGACATGTGATTATTTTTACTTTATCTGCTGAAGTAACATTCATTTCACCTGCAAACAATCCCCACAATAAAGTCTCGCCCTGTGAATATTTTTTTCCACAATGTCTTCCTAATGTCTCTGTCACAGACCCTGGAGTTAAAAAGAATTTCTTTGTGATCGAGGACAGGTGTATTACCACAGAACGGAAGCAGCTAAGTAAAATATGTGATGAAGTATGTGGTCGAACAGGTAGCAACCAACCATTACGTCACCTGGGAGCTACAATACAACTCAACTCTAAACAGCAACTACTGAAGTCTTAAGTTTTGTCCTGACTAATTGTAATCTTAAATTCATATAGGAAACACTAACTGATTATGTAATATGTCCAATCTAAATGATTTTAAGGGTTGAATTCAAAGTCAGATAATAGTAATCAGTCAGATAATTAGCTTTTTCAAAAGTAAATCAGAAAGTGATGTAGAAACATTTACTGAGCAGAATGAGGTCTTACCTCTCCAAGTTGTTCTCTTCCAGATAACACTGATGTCAGTCTGCACTGCTTCTACTCACAGTTTCAGCTATATAAAACTACGTAGACACTGCAAATGATTAACACTGAACAGGTGCACTAAGGTGTGTGTGTGTGTGTGTGTGTGTTGTCTAGGAGAGAGGCAGTGCTTTAGACAAAGGCACTCTCAGTTGAGACTCCACCCTGAATGTTATCTGAGCTACTCTTTGACTAACCTACAGTAAACCAGGCACCAAGAAATGTTGGAGGTCGGATAAAATGTTATCTAACAAGAAACTCATGTGTGTTGTTGTCAAACACAAGTGTGTTTATTCAGAACCGATGCGTTTCTGAGGAAACTTGGCAGGTAGGAACGCAAGTTGAGACAAAGTAAAGAGACAGTCAGTGTGGCAAGCAAGTTCAGTTTACTCACCAGAGAAGCAAAGGTCAAACTACGGGCTAATCAGCCACTCAGGCAAACAAATCTGATGAGGGGAGGCAGGCATAAGAGGCAAGGCATGAAAATCAGGTAAGCCATATTGAACACAGGGAGGTTACGCAAAACAGAAACAGGTAACCGCTGGAAAGCTAAGCAGCAAAACACCAGACAATCTCACAAATGGGTAGTGAAACAAGACAGGTACAGTATATATATTAAGAGGAGCAAGCTGCAGATGGAGATATGAGGGGAAAGGGGCCAGGTGAGGTCATGAGGATGGAAAGGAGGGGCCCTTCTCATTTCTCTATGTTGTGCTTCCTGTCTCCTCTCTCTTCCTGCCTTTGACCCAGAAACTGATCTCAGTGCACCATCTTGAAGGATGTCTCAATTCCAGGCGCTTTTCATCATGTTAACTATACCCAGGACACAGAAATCATTCCCCCTGTGCATTCAAGGATCTTACAATCCCTCGAATACACCTTGAGGAGACAAGGAGAGAGGATGCTTCTGCATCAAATCACCAAAGATGGTCAAGAGAGGAGAAGTCACAGTCTTAAATGGAGTCACACCACCGGGGCATAACACGTGCAGTGAAACCTGGTCTGCAGTTGCCGATACAGTTGTGCCAAACGTCATATTTAACTGACTTAGCTTTAAAATGACAGCTACGACACACAGATGTTTCATTTTGTTAAATGCGTGTTTCCTCAATTCTCTTTCCTCGTGTCTCTGTCTTGCCTCCTCTGTTCACACTGAGGAAAGGAGGCGAAGTTGTGTAAACTAAAAAGTGAGAAGAGGGGGAGGGATCTAAAATGACAGTTGGTGAAATGGCAAAAAACCCAAACAGATTGGAGAGTGATTAATTGTTGGTGGGATTCGTGACACAAAATACAAATTTGCAGCCTAAATCAGCCATGACATTTACTGTTTTGAGCATCAGTAATCCCCTTAAAGGTCCCATGTGTAAGTTTATCTATTGGCAGAAATTATAAATAATATTACCTTTGATTTTATTCATTTCTAATCATCTGAGAATAAGAATTGTTGTGTTTTTGTTACTTTAGAATGAGCGGTTTATATCCACGGAGTGGGTCCTCTTCCATGGACACCATACAGTTGCTAAGGACAGACATTCAAACACTTCACGTCAGCCACTGTAGTTCTCGTAAACACTTGGTTCACAGGAGAGGTTTCAATTCCGTAACCTCGCCACTAGATGCCACAAAATCCCACTAAATCCCACACACTGGACCTTAAAGCTGCATGTCAAGTTTCAGTTTCAACCTAAAAGGAGTTGTTCATTTCCTTACCTCTTAACTCTGGTATTATTCAGTCTGAAAGTCCCATAAACAACAGTAAGATATAAAAACATTAAGTTTTTCTTTTCATTTTATTGCTGAAAAATTCAATGAGATATAAAAATATACAGAAATGAAGACATAATAAGTCAATGCCATGCTGTCATGGACGAGGAGTTGCAAAGAAGCGATTGATGAAGATTGAGTTAAAGTTGAGTCTGGCTGGAGGAGCCACTCTGGCCTCCATATGCTCTATAGCTACCTGTGCTGTTCCTCCTGCTGATCCACCCACTGCACCTCCTATGATCCCATACAGCACCATCCCTCCTGGCCCCTCTATGGACCCAAACAGTGCTCCCATGACAGCTCCCACAACAAAACCTGTCCCCAGTCCTCTTGCCAGGGAAGTTCTGAGCCACCCGTTGTCCATCTCTGCCATGGCTCTGATCTCAGCGCCAACACTAGTGGTGTAGGCGTCCTTCTGGTGGTACAACTCCTCTGCCATGTATAGTTTCTCCATCTCCGTCCATGCCTTTTCTATCTCTGCTGCCCTCTGCTTCCTGAGCCTCCTCTCCTCCTTCTTTACTGAGTCCTCTGCCTTCTGGAAAGTGCTGCTGGAGAAGAAGCCTCCTCCTAAAGAAGCCAACATCCTCTCGATCTTCTGCAGCAGCACCCTGTCCCGGGTTCGGTCTCTCCAGTTCTTGGTGAAAACGTGACAGCGTCCACCATATTTCTCAATCAATTCTCTCAGGGGCCAGTCACTCTTTTGCACCTTGTCCTCTACGGCAGCTCCCTCCAGGTTTCCTTCATAAGCCAGCAGGACCATGCAGTGCCTCAGACAGTGTCTTCCAAAGCGTTCCCTCATCAGTTCTGGGGTTCTCATTTCATTCGGGGAGATTTTCTCCATGTCAAAGGTAACAAGAAAAGCATGGGGGCCAGGAATACACAAGCACTTGGACCTTCTCAGCTCCATCTTTCTTTTGGCACGAGATATATCCTTGTCATAGATGTTTGGTCCATTGATCACAGCCACTCGTCTACCAGCCAGCTCTCCAGTGTTCTTCTTGCTGTCAGAGATACTGGTGATATCCTTAGAAAACACTTCCCTCCCAAGTATGGCATTTGTTACAAGACACTGCGAAGGTCCACTGCTGCCGACCACCATGAGCCTCAGTTCTGTTGGCGATCCTGTGAGAAATGCAAAATGTGTGATTGTTAGTCTATATGATGTTTTTACATTTAATTTCTTTGGAATCTTTAGCCTGTGTCCCTAAGTCCCCAAAAGTGTCTTGAAAAAAAAATCTTTATCATGGACACACATTATTTGAAGAAAATAACTTGTTCCTACAAGATAATAAATTTCTGCACACAAAATATAGAATCACCTTCTGGGACTTTATGAGCTCTGCATTCAGTGCAATTGAGTTCAGTTTTATTCATCAAGCGCAATATCACAAATCACAATTTGCCTTAGAGACATTACAACATACAATATGCCCATGTCCTTGGACTATTACAGCCAATAAATAAATAAATAAAATTTAATCAATTAAAAATAATAATAAATTAAAACCCCTGAATTGGGGGAAGTGGTACCCCATCAAATTTTACTGCAATCAATCAAAAAGTCAACTTCATGGTGGTGTTAAGGAAAATCTGGCGTACTCAGATGATGAATCCCAAAGGCAATGCATCAAATATATGTTAAGATATTTCAGTTTGAGCCAAAGTAGTGGTAAACCATTAACCTGTTTCAGGTGATAAATGTTAAGCAAGGTGATCTAACCCCATCTTTTTTAAGCTTTATAGTTGTATTTAAAATAAAGCAGAGTCTGTGTCATATTTGTTTACCCCCTGCATATATCATAATGGCGAGCTTACCTTTCTTCCTCTTATCCATTTGGCAGATTTCTGGTGCAAACTCACACTCTTTTATTTTGGCTTAACACAAAGTTCTCTAGCTCCTCACTGGACTGAAATCAACACCATAACTTTGGCACGTATTCGCAGAAAACACGTCTCTCTCTTCCCCTCTCTCTCTTTCTGCTGATTGAAAGTGGTGCCAGATTTAATATTAATTGGAAAATGTCCCCGGGGTTTAAAGCTGGCACTGCTCATGTTCACATTTATTGATTTTTGTTCATGAAATAATTAGATGAAGTACTTAATAAACGTCTGTGTTTTGTACTTTTGTAGTTTGTACATTGGTAACACTGTGAAGAATGAGAGATTGGGAGAGGATGTATTTTCTTTGCAAGCTTATTTCTTTATTTGCATCTAGCCATACATCATATAAATTATTTGTATCAGCATGATCATCTCATCAGACTCTGCTGATCAGCAATGGTCAGAGGTAATTATTTGAAGATGACTGACTGGAGAGTTGTGTGTCCGCTCACAGAGCTGAGTTAGCTCTTACATCACTATGACCAAGAGATTTAATTATCGGCTGATGAGTGAAAAATAATATAAAAACTCAAACAGTGATGTTTTTTTTTCTTTGTTAAAATAAATACTATGATTTTAAATGTGACTTCACAAGGCTATCTCACTGTCACCACCCCCACCAGACAGCATTTTTCCAGGAATCAGAGAAATCAATAACTCATTAAAATAGTTTGATCCCGTGTGAGTAGAGCACAAATTCATGTTCTAAATATAGACCTAGTATCATTTATGTGTTGTCACTGCAACCACAAATAACAGTGTTAACAAAAACCTGCAGACCAGCTCCATGCAAAAAAGATGGTCATGTCAGATATTAATGTATGCTCTGTGGTCATGAATGTTTGCATTGGCTATATAGTATAAGAGATGCTTTAGTTTTTGTTTTTTTAGTAATTCTCTCTATGACTGTTTCATTCATCACAGTCTCAAAGAAACTGTAATAGCAGCTTTATGCCTTTGAGTGATCAAGCACCATTACTTGTATATTAAAAGCCACATTGCCATTTTGGGGAGTTATTGGTTAATTTTGGCACACAAACAGTCAGCTGGGTGTAGCCTATTGCTTAGTAACTGTCTTGTAAACCCTCAGTAATTGTACACATCAATCTGAAATTTGGTGCAGTTGTGAAAATAAAGAGTTTTATTATACTATATATATTTTATTAGGTTTGGTATTAATAAAAAAAACAGGTGTGTTTATTTTTTAATGCATATTTTCATGTAAATCAATAAATTCTTACATGTCACAGTAGGAAAAGCACAGCTGTAAATAATGAAATCAATGATGACTGGATTTATCTGGTTTGATTTCAGGGTCCTGGTTCTGGGTATGCTGGCTCACTGTCACTCTCACTGGAACACTTTAATGGAACAGAGCCATCGTTACTGTGATTATAAACGCCTGTGCTTTTCCCACCATGACAAGTCCAAATGTCTGTATAGAGATGAAGAAACCTGATGTGGATCCAGGTATTAAATGGTTAATTGATAACTCTTCGGCCAGTGAAACAGTGCCCCTCTGTGGTCAAACTGTATCACACACAAAGAGGAAATCACATTTATACAGTTCCTGTTTGGAGCGACGTCACAGCCTCCAGGAAGAGATCTGTAAACAGAAACATGACTTCACCTTACTGTGTAGTAACTTTGGCCTTTTTGTTTTCATGGAAACGTTGATACAGTTTTTATCATTATGTTAGAGCCACTAGACTCGTGTAGTTGCTTTACGGGCCACGTGTTTCACTGAAGGAAACGTTTCAGATCGGCAGTCATTACAATGATCAGACACGCGCTGCACGCGGGCAGGCGAGCCCTCTGTCCCGGCCTGCGCTGCTTCTCAGGGACTTCCGGCGGAGAAATAATTGCAGATTTATTTGAACGGACAGACCCTGCACATCTCACAAAGCAAGCGTCTCTCTACGTGCACGTGAGCTGGCTTCTGTCAATTTAACTGATTAAATCTTTCCAGCTAGCAGAAAAATATGCATACGCATGCACTGTTTTTTCTAATGCAAATGGCAAGTCTACAAAGTTTGCCCAAATTATGCCAAAGTGACCTTTTTCCTCTCTTCTTCTGCAGTGGCCTTACTGTCTCAGACGATGTTCCTATTGCAACTTTAACAAGTATATACCTAAAGAGAACAATGACCACATGATGACTGAGTGCCTTCAAAGAGAGACGGAGACATTGCTGCAGCTCAGTCAGGTATCATGGTATGGTGATCTGTCAGATCCTTCACACGAAATCACCTCCAACACATGCTTTCATCCAGTGGTGTAATGGAACGAAGTAATAATACTTTGTTGAAGTACCTAAGTACTTTTTGGGAGTATCTGCATTCAACTCGATTTTTATATTTCTATGAACTTTCACTTTTACTTCACTTCTTTTCCCCTAGTTAGTTATTTACTACAAAAATCTTTGAGTTGTAAAAAAAAAGGAAAGAAATATATATTTATAATACTTAAGTACAATAAATATCAGATACTTTAAGACTTTTACACAAGTAATATTCTAATAGGTGACTTTAACTTCTACCAAAGTCATTTTTTGTTAACATATCAGTACTTTTATTAAAGTATGACTCTCAGGGCCTTCATCCACCACTGCATTCACCTGCCTTTAATTTCGATTTATCCCGACAGCATTACTTCAGTATTTTTTGGTGGCGGGACTCCAAGCCTGGCTCCCCCCTCAACCATTGCTGCAGTCCTTGAAACAGTTTCCAGGCAGGCGTATCTCCCAGATAAAGCAGAGGTCACGCTTGAGGTCAACCCTACTCCTGTGGGAAAGTCGAGGTTAGAGGACTACTGCTGTGCAGGGGTGAACCGTTTCTCCATCGGCGTGCAGGTGAATATTATCTTACAGAAAACTGATTACAGAATAGAAGTAAACTGTTCATCTATCACATTTTCTATCCTTCAGTCTTTACAAGATGAAGATTTAAAGATTTTGGGAAGAGACCACAGCCCTCATCAGACTTTGCAGACTATCGAAGAGGCCAGGAGGCTGTGTCCCGGGAGGGTTTCTGTTGATGTCATGTTTGGTCGGCCAAAACAGAGCGTTGAATCCTGGGAAAATGAGTTGTCTGAGCTGCTGAGGGTGTCCGATGACCACGTGTCTCTATACCAGCTGACCTTGGAGCGAGGCACCCAGCTGTTCAAACAGGTGCAAAGAGGAGAGGTGACTGTGCCCGCTGAGGACGTGACAGCGGAAATGTACCAGTGTGCCAGGAGGACTCTCCACCAGCAGGGCTTTGTGCAGTACGAGGTGTCCAACTTTGCCAGACATGTAAGTCGTAAGCAGAAATCGAACCACACTGATTCTTTTTATAAATATCACAGGAAGGTTTTTTTTTAATGAAAAGATACAAATTGCTTGATAAAATGAATAAAAATGCATAAGATAAGATGAGAGGACGTAACTTATCTTAAGGGAAATTGCTGTTATGGTGCAACAACAGTTGCAATAAAAGGTTGGAAGATGTAAATAACATAACAGTAGGTGCAAAATATAAACTAGATAACAGTAAGGTGCAAATAAGGTGAAATTCTGTATATGAAAACCAAAAACAGATTACCAGTATGGATGATAAATATAAACAGGTTGCTTATAAATATGTTTGTACAATGTCAAATCTGAGGTAGCTAGTATAAAGTTCAAGAGCGCACGGTTCATACGGAACGTTCATGATTATGTCCAAAACACAATAAGAAAACTAACTTCAAAAAAGAAAACACAATGTAAATGTGAATATGAAAGAACAGAGAATATCAGAGGAAAGGTAAGTAGGGGTTTTAGGAAGACAAACACTTTATATATATTTATTATTTACATTGTTCCTCAGGTTAAAGAGCAAGAGTTAAAGTAACATTGCTTCTAAAACAAAATATAATTTTGAGAGATAATCCTGACTTGCAGCTGCACAACATATTATTTTGTTTTTTTATCATCATTGCAATGCCACTTTGTGTTATGAACACATCAAGACAGACTGCAATATTGCGGTCAGGCTTTTTTTTGAGTTAGGTGAAAGAGAGTATCAGTAGCAAACTGCACTTTAAAATGTTTTTATTTGTGTCTTTTGAGTTAACTTATGTGTTCAATTTGTTGAGTGAAAGAATGTTGGAAATAATTTCCTTTAATTTCCTTAATTCAACAACCAATTAGTTGTATTTTAGCAGTATACTGAAAGCTGCAGAAAGGCAGAACTGAGTCACATTTGAGCCTGTTTACTCTTTTTGTTTACATATGTGGGTGAAGTAAACACAAGTGTTAAATACAAGTGTATAAGTGTTTTGATCCCCGAAACATGTGTTAGTATCAGGAGTAAACAGGCTTTTTAAGGTCTGTTGATATTTAACAATGTTATCACATAGTGCTTATTTTCCTCATATCATTCCTCATATTCTGATAAAATGCCTCCATCAACAAGTGTGCTCCATTGTGCACCATATTGTCTCATTAACATGTGTGAGAGGAACAGTCACGACAACACTTTAACGCCTCACGTTGTTTTGTTTCCCAGAACGCCGTGAGTCATCACAATATGAGTTACTGGAGAGGGAGTCAGTACATCGGGGTCGGCCCAGGTGAGCTGTAATTATTAGTGAAGGCAGTGATAGTCCTTGTGGCTAAGTTGTTTATTTTGTCATTCAAATTTTACTTATTTTTATTTATTTTGACAACATTTAAATAAACTGACTTTTAGACTTCATACACAAATACACATTATATGGTGTAATTATATAAATGGATCCACAGTCAGACAAAGGAAAAAAGTGAACATTTTCTTCTGTGACAGGAGCACATGGCCGATTTGTTCCTGTCGGCGAGGGAGGTGTCGTTCGGGAGGCGCGGACCCAGACTCTAGAGCCTGACGTCTGGATCCGCGAAGTCCAGCAGAGGGGACACGGGACACGGAGGCGGATACAACTCAGCCATCTTGAACTGTGAGCTGTTTCACTTACAGGCAGAGCTGTTGTGTGTTGAAATGAGTATGATTAGTTATTATGCACACATGGAGGCAGCTGCTGTTTCCATGTGAAATGTAACAATCGTGTAGCCGATCTCACAGTGTGAGAAACATAGTGTTGGAGGTTGCCGTACATGTGCCTGTTTTTGCAGACAATCTGTCCTTGTGAAACGCTGTTATCAGACTCGTCCACTCACTCACTGTCCTGTCCTTGTCATTATCAAAGTCTCATCACTGCGAGTTCTTATGAAAGCTGTTTCTTTGGCAGGTTGGAGGAGGTGTTGGTGATGGGACTGAGAATGACCGAGGGCATTTATCACAAGGTGAATTCTTTATTCCTACATGAAATACACTAATAGATACAATATTATATTCAGCAAAGCTTCTGTGTGACCTTCTCTGTCAGTTCAGGTGAGGTTCAGTATTCAGGACATCATGTGTTCATTTTCTGGTATTTATCAGCACTGGGGGATCTTTAGCCCTCAACTTGGCCTCCATGACGTCTTTGGGAAATCCAGCGACGTCCAAGAGTTGCTACAGAGCGGACAACTCATTCTTGATGACAGGTGACTCATAACTAAGATTTAATAATACTTGAATTCAAAGTTTTACATTCGCTGGCAAGGAAAGAGATGACCCACTTGTTTAGGGCTTTATCTTGATTAACTAATAATTTGCAACATAACAATGTTGATATATTCTTGTAGCTTGTTTTACTTGACCAGCAGTCTAAATTATTCACTTAAATGTTATATAGCACAAATAAAAGCCTCAAATCATTATATCTGAGAGGGTAAAACCAGGAAATGTTTTGCATTTTTTGGTTAAAAAAATGACAAAAACAATTAAACGAAATAACTGAACATTCATTGCAGCTCTACACTAACTCTAACTGTGTTTTTCCTTCTTTCCTTATTATCAGAGGCCTGCGCTGCTCCTGGGATGGACTGGCCTTACTGGACAGCATGCTACCAGCTCTACTGGTGGAGCTGGAAAGACAAATCAGTCAGAGGTCACAAAGGGACCATCACTGTGCTGATGGACCAACAAAGAGGACCTCCAACCCACGATGACAGTAATGTTAATAGAGCACATCTCTATAGAAAAGGTTTGTTGGTAAGGCTGAGAGTAAATATAAAACATATCCTGTAAGTGGCAGCTATCTATAGGCAAATTTGACTTATTTATATTTTATCTTCAATATTGAAATGCATTATTTAAAGAGATCAGTTCATTTTTTTTAAATACAGGGTAATACGAGACTGTTATGCATAGTCATTGTATTACATTATGTTACTCAGCACACCCTCAGTTTATAGGAGCTGGCTGGAATACCAACAAGAGATCTTGTATGAGAGGAAATAAATCAAAAACACACATGCTGAATGCACTGTCACTTTCTAATAGGAGCTAAAACAAAAGAAACAAAACATTTGAATTTTGAATTTTTGTGTCCATGCAACCATCACACAGTGTCCTCCTAACGGTGGCTACATAAAACAATACGTGCCTGCAAAGCCGGACATAACTGTACATGTGGGATTTTGATCACGACGCTCTGTCATAACTGCACCTCACTCTCTGCTCTATGATTCAGGAATGATGAGTCCTCTTCAGTATCGTCAGCCTCGGTAACTGCCGTCGGATTTTATTTAGGTGTTTGAAAATGCTGTTAACATCAGTATGATGGCGTAAATCGTTACCTTTGCTTTACAAAATGCTTTCATTTGCGTCAATAAGTTTGGCATTTGAGAGAGGAGTTTTTATAAAGAGAACAGAGTGAAGGACATACCAACTTCAAAGTACTGAACATTAACATCCAAGCAGCACCAAGTATTTGTTGCTTCAGTGCAGGGAACTCAATAACAGTGGTCCCATCTGACCATCCTTTTCACAAACCAAGGCCACTCTGAATCAGCAGCCCACACAACCATTTCTTCTCAGAAACCTGAAGAGTGGGTTGTAAGAAAGAAAAGGCTATAAATTGATTTTGTCCTCGGCAGCAGAGCGGAGCCTGGTGTGGGCTCTCTCCATGGTGCTGATTTCACTGAGTTCAATGTGTCTCTCACCTCCCCCTCTTCAGTAGATGATGCTCCTACTCTTTGTGTTTCGAAACACCATGGTGACACATGAGTGTGTAGGCTATTAGCACTGATTAACCAAGCAGTGTAACACCTCGACCCTTAATGCCATTCACAACATCGTGGGAGGATTTCAAATGTGAACAGTCTCGGGTGTCTCGTAACAAACAGGAGATGTTTAAGGTCGGTGTGAGTCATCTCCTTCCTCCCACACACTTATGGTCATGTTTTGTGCCATCACTGAGTACAATTGATTGCTGACGAAAACACTAACAATACCTCCGTCTTATTGACTTGTTTCTTTGCACTTCTGAAAAAGTGATAGAACAGAAGCCCATGTGACAATTAGAGACTGCTCTTTATTTATCAGAGGAGGGGGTGGCTGGTTTGTGACTTTATTTTTTTCCCCAAAGCTGAAAACATTTTTCCTTGGGCCTCCCTTAGTGACTTGGGAAAAATGCATTACCCTATCTTCACCACAAATTAGTAGGCTAATAAGATTTTAAAAATGTACCCTTTGATGTCTGAAAGTTAAAAGTTGAAGACAAAATCCATGCGATCAAAAAAAGCCTTGTTTTTTTTCACTCTTGTTATGCATACTGTTTAGTTTGTTCAAATGGTTTATTTTTTGCCAAATTTTAGATGAGACGTAGATTAAAGTAATTTTCATTTCATTTATTTATTTATACAGGAAATTAATTAAAAGTAACATCAGGTGTGTTACAATTCAAACTGGCCTGACGCAGTTAAAAAATGGTTTCCAGGTTCCAGTTCAGCAGCATAGAAACATTTTGATGAAATATAAAAATTTTAAGCGAGATTTTGTTTTCATCTACCTAATGGAAGTGTTTCTTGCATATGATTTGACCAAGGAGCATCTGAAATTCGAAAATCTCACAATATTTTTTTTTCAGATTGTGGATATGATAATTGGTGTGATTTAGGTGATTTTTCACAAAAATATCCCTCTGTGGATTTTGAAGGCATGTTACTAAAAAATGCCGGTTACACAAAATACAACCATTCATTTACCCCTCCACTAAACCCCCAAAAAGTCCCTCCCCAGTGGTCAGAAAATCATTCGACATATCTCCCCTTTTTTGTACCACCCACTTCACCTTCATAAATAACAAGCAGTCCCTTAGAAATATATTTTTTTTATTATAGGACAATATAGTTACATACAAAAGAAATATGAATGCACTGGTCCAGCCAAGTGCTACAGAGTATAACTCCTTACATAATAGGACATTGCAGCATACTACTACAATTGGTTTTATCGAGAAGGCTCACGATTCATTGAATGTGACACTTCTCGGGTTTGTTGTGTTTGCTGGATCTCAGCACCAGCCGCAGGTCGCTGGTGAAGCTCGGGCGGCGCGCCAGAGGGTCCAGAGCGGCACAGGGCGCACCGGCTCCCCGGCTCCCTCCCCTGCCTCGCTGGCCGATGCACATGGACTGGTATGTGAGGATGGATATGATCTGATGCCGTGACGGGCTGGTCTCGTCAGGCAGTCCTCCCAGTGCCGCAAGGGCTCTGAACACACCCTCCAGTCCGGTACCGTCTTTAGCGGAGGTTTCGAAGAATGCGACGTCTTTGCCGAGGATGTCCGTCACCTCTGAGCGTCCGACGGCTCTCTGCGCCTCCAGGTCCGCTTTATTCCCGCAGATAACGACTGGTACTCTCGCGGGATGTTTTAATTTCAGTAACTTTGCCTTAGCAGCCTTTATCTCGTTGAGCAGCTCACAGATTTCATTGAAGGACTCTCTATCATCCAAACTGAACACAAGCAGGAATGTGTCACCTGGAGGGGAGGGAAAGCATCACTCAAATTAATAACCATGCTACATTTGTAGTGAAGTTGTCATGGATTTTTAATTATTCATTTATCTCTAAACATATTGATTATTAAGAAAACAATCATAACAATCAGAGGGCTTACCTGTCAGTATGGATAGCCTCCTTTTTGCTGGGAAGTCCCTCTCACTTGCGGCATCCAGCAGATCAATCTGATATGCCTCCCCTCCTATGTGGAACAGCTTTCTGTGGAAGTCCTCCGTTGTTGGTTCATAATGCTCATCAAATCCTTTCCCCAAGAACCGCTGCAGGATGTTGGTTTTACCTACTCTGGGTGCCCCAAGCACAACTATTCTGTGACAGTTCTTGGGCTTGGTGAAACCCAGCTCCAGCAGATCCACAGACCTTTTTGGAAGTGGATCAGTCGAAACGTGCCTGTTGCTAGAGCTCGAGGACCTACTTGCTCTTTTGTCTTGTTCCCTCCAGCGCCCTTTTACCGTTTTAATGATGCCCATGCCTGTCTTTGATATGTGTGAGACTTTAGGAGCTACTGGAGTAGCCTGAAGAGCTGAATGCGTAATCGCTGCATGGTGATGCCCGGTGAGAGAGTTGAACATTTCGAGGATGCCATCAACGGGAAGGTAAATCTTCTCAGTTGCGTTCATCTCCACGTTTTTCTCAAGTTTCTCCAGTCACCGAGAGGCTATCATGAATCTGACAACCCTGTTGCTTCCCCATGTGAGCGCCGAAATAGAGCGGAGTGGCTCCTCTTATACACCCACAGCAAGGCGCAGTGTCTGCGTCACCGTCTCATCCAGAGAACTCACTCCTTTTATAGAAGTAGCCCCCCAAAAAGAAACAGCGCACAAGATCTCCACATGAAACTACAATGGATTTTTTTTTCCTTTAAAGAAATGAAATCAGGAGTTTTCTAAATGTGTTTAAAATGATCTAAATGAGACTTAAATTATGCTTCTGAACAATTTGTCATGAGACAAACCCTTGTCAAAAATAGCATTCTGATCCTAATTTGTATTCTACTTTTAGCCCTTCACGTACAGGTGTTTCATGTTTCTTAATGGATAAATGGATGGCTAAACAGATGGACAGATAATTGCCCAAGTTGTTGTTGTCATGGACACTGCAGATGTGACCAATAATTTTTTTCAGTCCTTTGTGGTCTGTTTCTTTGATGTATTTTTATTTTTATACTGTATAATGATCACACAGTGTTCTAACAGAATCCACTTGGAAATATGTGCCTGTGCAGCCTGACATCACTGCATCTGAGATTTAGTTATTCATGAGGCTGTTATGAGCAGTACTACTTGCAACCCTCTCTGGTTTCTGCATCGATCACGACGCTTTAAGAGTCAAGACTGGAGAAACAGCTCACCCTCTGCTCAGGGATTCATGACGCCTCTGGTTTGATTTTACATTGTATGAAGTCATTTTTAAAAATCACTATATGGCTAGACCGTAACCTTATAGTATCCCATTTTTCAAATATGTTTAAAATATGTTTCCCAATATACTGACAAAAAGAAAACCACACACCACTGTCCAAAATAATCACAAGCATGTGAATCACAATCAGAAATGAACTTCGAGTATTTTATTTTGGTTTTTCAAAATACGCAAACCATGCAGCCACAAATTGACAGTACAAAAACACCTACTTTATAGTACTAATGCCTCCCTCAGAAATAAATTAATAAAATGAATTAGCATGTATCAATTTGAACAAAAAATGTATCAAATCAAAATTAAGTAGAGCAGTGCAGAGAGAGGAGAAGGGAGAGAAAAAAAGGATTTGAGAGACAGGATTGGTAAACCACATGGTCTAATATAATGCTAGTGTGATGAAAATTGATAACGTAGACAACCATTAAATTATATGGGATAGGAGAATCTTCATATCATAAATAAACTTCATGAATTGCTTAACACTGATTCTAATACTGTGCACTGTGTTGCTACGGCATCTAGTGTTGCTGCAGCAGAAACCGCTGCTCGCGTGCTGTAGATATCTGTCAAACACTGTACTGGCTCTCTATTTCATCACTTTCAGTTGTATTAAAAAGCGGAAAACTAGAACATAATATGAGCATTATATCAACTATAGCACTGTCAGCTGCTATAGTTTTTGTAAATTATTAGTATGTCATAAAAATGTCACAAAAAGTCATATAGTGTGCACTTAAACTGTGCGGCCCTCAATCAGATGTTGGTTCCCTAAAATGTAAATCAGTCATGAAAACTTTAAAAAAAAAAAAACCTGATCTAAGATTTTTGTTTGAAAATGCTCTCAAATTAGTCAGTTTAGCTGTTTCTAAATATTTCTCCTGTTAGGTGAATCCTTCCAGACTCCCTGTTGAGGGTTGGGTCACTGAAGGTGTCAGTTGAAACTGGTCCCCTCCGGTGTCAACGAAGTGTTTACGGCCCTGCTTTAAGGGCATGACTCATACCTTTGTGCTTTGCTGAAGAACATGAATGCATGTGTTTGCATCAATAAATCTGGTATTTGAGAGAGAAGTTTCAGTCAGGAAACAAAGTGTCAAACCTGACCTGACTTTACTGAACTGAACATTTAAACAGTACTTTATCAGTTGATTGCAGGGAGCCAGAACGTACTGAATAACTGCAGCTTTTCTCTCCGTCAAACCATCCTTTGCACAAGCCAAGGCCACTCTGAATGAACAGTCTACATAATGGTTCCTTTCTGGAAACCTGAGGAGTGGGTGGTATATGCAATCTCACTGAAAGGAAAGGCTGATTGCCAGAGAGAATGCAATCTCGTTTCAAAAAGTGCAGTTCAAGGGAAACAGAAAAACAGCAGAAATGTTGTGCTTGAATGTGTTATAGAGATCTGACCTGTCATAATGGTTTACTGATGAACCTCCGGTGTAGCTGCTTCAAAAAAAGGGGAGACTGGGGGCGATTGTAACATTTATTTGTTTTGATGTCATTACTCAAAAATCTCTATAAGTATTCAGGTACAGTTTTTAGGCAGGTAACTCTTGCGTGTGTTCTACGCATTAACAGTCGTGTTTTTATTTTAGCAATGTACAATATTGATTGAAATACTATAAGCCAAATGTTATGTCTGCCCCCACATGCAGGAGTGATTCTAACAACACGCGTAATGCCTTTTATATAAATATCAAGCACCACGATAAACTCCTATAGATATGGTTAAGACATTTTTATATCCATTGAAAAATGAATTTCAGTTTAAGTAAAAGAGTATATTCACTCATGGGAGGTTGCCACAGTGTTGTTTGTAAAATGTGTGTCAAGAGGGATGCCTTGTCTTTTTCTGCAAAAGTGCAAATCTATGGGTACCTTAGCACCATACCACAGGGCATAATGCAGTGTTACAAATTCCCTTTATAATTTTTTTGAAAATTAAATAATGATAATGCATTTTTTGTGTAGAACATTTCAAAACACAGTTCCAAAGTTCTTAAAGAAAAAGATGAAATAGTATATACCATCAAGATAGTAAAATTTAAAACATAAATAAAAACAGGCAAAGAAGGTATTCGGTTTTGTAAGTTCCTCAGGTGTGGAGTTCCACAGTGGAGGAGCCCTGATGGAAAACTGCCGAGTTTCAAAGCTAGGCTACAATTACAAACCAAAAGTAATAGTTTAAAATGTGATTTTCAGCCAATATGGCAAAGTTTAGATAACTTCTAATTCATTGACACCGAAGACTGTCGAAGCATGAGAAATTGGCTCCTGCTGAGAATTGGAGTTTCCAGATTAAGAGGCAAAACACTTAAACATTGGATTATGACTCAAAATATATTATAAATATAGCATACACAGACATTATAACTGAAAACAAAACACTTTTTGTATTATTAGATGGAAGAATTCCTCTTTTTTTTATGTTGTTACCGAGCAGCACACCATTTTGATGGTGTGCGAGTCAATTGTAACAGCAACCGCACCACCCATGACACAAGCTGGCTATAAAACAACCAAGTTAACTTCTGACAAAGATACCAAATGTTCGACAGCAGAATAGTCATCAAAACTTGACAGATTTATATTCATAGACACTAAAGGATTATGAGAAAAATAGTGTAGAGAAACTACTAACGTACTTCAAAAATGAGTCTTGGCACAAAATCTATGACAAGTACATGCCATCAGTTTGTCCTTTGGTGGGCAGAGAGGGATCATCAGAGACCAGAATGAGTTTCATGGTTCTGTCTTGTTTCTGATGGTGCAATTTAAGATGTTACAATTGATGCTGGTCTTTCCCACAAAGGCTATTGTGTGATGACTTTTTGGAAACAGAAGGAATATTTGCTCAGGTATAGCCATACCATATCAAAATGTGAAATGTTTCTATATTTGATGTAAGCACACTATTATATGATATTTTCCATATTTTGTCCAGTTTGTGGCAAACTAGACTCTAATATTTATGGATATTGGGTCCCCAAACAATGAGGAAATATAGCTAATGTTTACAAAAACACATGGGTTAATGCGTCTATTGTAATATTATTTGATGAAGGGCTGAGTCATGTATTGTTATTTTTGCTAAACTGTTAGTCACAGTACAACGTCAGACTGGGTTGATAGCTGTCAACTGTCACTGACTCACAACGTCATTCATTTGCTCACACCCACAATGGTAAATAAAGAAACCATTTTCATATGTATAGCTAGGTTTGTATTTATAGAAGTCATTAGACTGGATCACTAACCCACACAATGAACACACCATCTGTTTGATCCAGAGGCAGGTTCACACCTCACCTCACCACTCGACTGTATTTTGTCGGTTTTGTTTGTACATGCAGAGCAACTGTTGGTTTCTCTGAGGTGCTTTTTCTTTTCAATGAACTGTTACAGAGTAAGAGGCCAAGAAAAATAACAACATGGCAAAGGGTGAATGAAACCTGCAGAGAGACACAATCTGTTTGACGACGTCTTAATTAACCAGTTTTTCAATTTATATACTTACCATTTCCAAGCTTTTTGTAAATGAAATGTTCAGCCATTTGTTATCTGGTGCTTAAGTCTTAAGTCAGTGTTAGTGATAGCCGTCTTTGTGCAGCGAGGAGGACCTTCACCATGTATAGGTCTCTTACATGCACAAGTCTTTCCTCATGTCTCTAGTGAGCAAGACAAGTTTGGGTTTTGTTGCCCAGTACCTCAGACAGAACAGAATGTGTATCATCTCAGTAAGGTTATATTTTAATGCAACTCTTAAAAAATGTGTGTGTGGTTTGATTCCATGCAGTTACATTGTCTTCAGTATGCTTGGGAAATATGTGATGCTCTTTCAAAAACCACACATATGTGGTGTGACAAATGAACTGCTTTCTACTTATTATATCCAAAGACACAGAGAAACCAACCAGTGCTCTAAAGCTGAAATGATTAAGCAACAATACTGATAATTGAATGTTTAAGTCATTTGTTAAGCAAAAAAAACACTGGCATCCACTTTTAAAATGTAAACATTTGCTTTTTTTGTTTTAGGATAGTAAGCTAACATCTTCTGGTTTTAAGTGTTGGTCAGACAAAAAAGACATGAATGTGTTTGACTGGCTTTTGAGGAATAATGATGGGGCTAATAATGATATATTTTCTGATTGTTTATACACTAAACAATAGACTGACTATTAGAGAAAATAACTGTTAGATCTTTTATAGAGTAACTAGATGCTGGTCGACTAGATTTGAGATATTTCTATAGCTAGTTTTGGCCAGATGAGCTAATTTGTAGCAGGGATCTGGAGCAGTTTTGGACCGAATGATCCACTTCCTAAATGGCTCCAAATCAGATCTGGGCCAGATTAGCTGCTTCATGTGTGGACACGGACTGGACCGGATCTGGTCTGCATCCGTGATCCTCATTTGAACTGGTTTGTAGATCCATTCTGGGACTAAGAACACCTCTGGGGCAGATCTGGTTAAAGTATGTTTGCCAGTCAGTGAATGATAATGATTATAATCATTGGTTCAGCGTTGCTACAAACGGAATAATACCACCAAGTGTTATTTACTTGATACACAAAATATAATGTTTTGACAGAGTCAAGTGGACACCTGATAGTTGACATTGTGTATTAGTTTCATCAAAAAGTGTAGGACAAACTGATATGGAGTGAACCTGGGGCCTGGAGCAGCCTCAGTAATAATGGACACCACTAGAGGGCAGCAAAGAGAGGCATTTTTTTCTCAGTGAAGTTTCTCTAGTGAAAGTGATCAGTGATTACAGAAATCCATGTTAGTTTTTGGCGCAAACACAAAAGCAGACAAATTTCCTCTCCTGTGTGACGTCACTGCCATACAGGAGAGGGCTGGTGGCATTTATCAGTCCTCTCTCCTCCCCCTCTGTTTTCCCAGACCTCGCCTACATGTCCCCCCCGCACTGACCTCATCACGCCTTTGTTGGGAAACAAAGAGTGTTCAGGCATCTGTTTTCAGGAGAAATAAAGACATAGGGTACCAAGACAGAGAGGAGGAGGGCCAGAGGAGGTGTATGAAGTTAAGCTCAACCGATCTGATGAGTGAGAATCACATAGAAATCAAACAGCCAGTGGCAACAAGTAAAATGGGGGTAAACTCCCACACTACAAACTTATTTGAACCCAACCCTCTTGCTCAAGAGCCAGTTTCACTGCTTGACAAACTTCTGATTTCTGTACACTTTGCCCTTGTGTTGTCTCCAAGAGTTGTGCCTTTGTTGTTTCAAGGTGGAGCTGGTATTTCCTGTATATCCTGCTCAGTCAACCAGTCACAAGGCCCACTGCTCTCTTCTCCTACGTCTCCCTCAGTTAGGTAATCATGACCCACTCAACGTCACGTTATGATCCCTCTGTACTCTCATACAGACAAACTGTAGCAGGTAGAGATTACGCTGCACATTTTAACTGAATCCAAGCCAAGGTAAATACATACAAGATTTAAGCCTTGTATAATGCATACACGGGATGTGACTCCAGACAACATCCCATTAGCTGTGATAAATAAGTAAAGAGCTGAAATGCAATGATGAAGTTGCTGAAAAGGAAATGTGGTCCCTCTGGGATGTTCATTCTCTCTGCAAGGAAGAGTTACCAGCATCACTCTATGTGAAAATAAAGGGTCTGTGGTATTCACATATAGATTTAGATCCATCACAATTTGCTTTAACCCCTTAGTGCAAAACTATCCAAATATATCTCTGCTGTGCTCCAGTCAAAAAATATTTTTTTGCCTGTGAAAGATGCCTTTCACAAGTAATTAAACCTTTAAACCCTGAAGGTTTAATTACTTAACTTTAACTTTAATTATTAAAATAGGTTTGCTTTCTTTTGAAACCATGGGGAAAAGTTAACGAGCAATTTGGCAAGATGTGTTCTGCAAATTGCTCAGACTCAGAGGATTTAGGAAATTGTTACTTCATTAAAGCCAAGAAAAAATATCCAAAAAATGCTATATATAATTAGAATTGTATAAATATAACAGAATTATATCTTTTTATATTTTTTTTTACACCATTTTGGTTATTATTTAAGTACCTTTTCAGTTCATTTCTATCTTTCTTTGTTTTGCCTTTTTTTCATTGTTTTAACAATAATAATCATCAATAATAAACACCTGTGCTCTTCCTTTGACAACTCAAAGTGTCCGCTTTGAGATACACCTATTTTACTTAATCCTTTGAAAGCTGAGCAAATTACCTTGGTTTCTTTCATAAACATGAGAAGAAGGCAATGAGCAACAAAAGAAGAAATGACCCAAGAATGAGAAAATAAATCAGTAACAAAAAGTTCAAGAAAATTGCTTGAAATTGGTAAAAAAGAAAGAAAGAAAGACAGAAAGAAAAGTAAGTCAGTAAGTAAATGTATGTATGTAAAAGTAAGTAAATGAAAAAAACGAAAGTTTAAAAAAAAGAAACAAAAATGACCCAGAAAATATGCTTAAAACTAATATACTGACTCTGTATTACAGTCAGTATTAGATGTTACAGAGTCTGTAACATCATTTTAGTATGTGATTATGATAATTATAAATATAGTTTTCCCCCAACTTTCTTTTTCACATAGACATCATCCTCTGACTATTTTAAAATAATTTTCTAGATATACTAAATTCTTGCAATTTGTGGGACTGTTTTTTGTAACACACTGTTTGGGAAAATTAGCCTATATGTTATCTTATAGGCTATCCTTAAAAAAGCAACATTGTTCCTATATTACATTTTCAGCGGATCATTGTGCGAAAATCACTGCAAGTAATATCTAAATATACCCAGATCACCTGCTCCAATAAGCTCAGATGTTTTTTCACCAGGCAGTGAAAGGGTTAAGTCTGACTCTGCATGCACCGAGCAGGCCTCCCTCCCTCCCTTCTCCCTCTCCATCCATTTTTACTGTGTGTGTGTGTGTGTTGGGGTTTTTTTTTAGGGGGGGCTGTGCTATCTGCAAGCCCTGGTTTGTGATATGCACACACAACTAAGTTTGCTAATAAAACAGCACCGCTGCGCTTTAGTTTTGGATTCGTTTTGAGCGCACACGGCTTTCCGCTCTGCGCTTTGTATATTTTCTCTCTTTTTGTTGTATTTACTCTAGTTCCTTTCTCTCTCTGAAAGCTACGGGATATGTCGAGAGGCGGAGGCGTTTCTTCTTCCACCCAAAGCCTCCCCAAGTTGGGACCCCACTGACGCGCTATGACATGAAGGTAAGAGGGAAAGTGGAAGCGGAGGGGGAATCGGGGTCGTTGCGATTTACTGTTTTCTTCTCATTCATGTCGAGGTTTTAACTTTTAAACTCGAAAGCATAGCTGAGTCACGGTCGCATACTTCACCTACCCGATCATCCCATTTGACGCAACGTGCATGATAATGGCTCCTGTCGTCCTAGTTTGGGACAAAAAGGGCATAAGTTGAATCGAGAGTTGTGTTTTCATCCGGCGTTTTTTAAGCACATCCGTGGAGCACAATAAAACATACCTGGGCGGGTATATAGGCCTGATCTGGAAACAGTTTAGACGGAGTGTCAGTAAAAAGATGGGCTCACTCAGAGCAAGAAAAAATGTGCTTGACAGATGAATTGAAAAACCCAGAAGTGGGAAACAAACAAAGTGAATACTTTGTGAGTTAATTCCAGAATTTCATGTCAAGGTCACAAGTTATAGTTTGAGAAAGCTTCATTTTCTTAGGAAAATAAGATATGTGTTTTATCGAAGTAGGACTGGGCGATGTGGAGAAAATAAATACAACAAAATACCGCGGTGCCAATATAGCAACGCTATTGCAGGGTTGACTATTGCTGCATACACAACATATTTACATATTTGCCGGACACTATGTCTCTTTCATGATCTGAGACTAGATATCATCTTGTAGATTTGGATTTAGACTAATAATATCATAACTGAATAGAAAGGTCTGCAGTAAAGTGATGTAGTTTTATGAACTTAGCATACTGTCGCTGTTCTTTTATTTGTCTTTACCAACTGAGTCATTAAGGATGCAACAAATAATTAGCGAGAGCCTGTAATCAAATGTCTTGTTTTGTCCAAAACCCAAAGATAGTCACTTAAATGTCAATGTCAGTTAAATAGTAGTTAAAGGAAACAGAAAATACTCACAGTAAGAAGCTGAAGGGAAAGAATTTAGATTTTTCTTTTGTGGAAAAAGAATGACTCAAATTGAGTAATGCATCCGATTAGTTGGTGATTAATTTCATAGTGCAAAATTTATGGATTAATTATTGCAATAGCTCTATTAGTCCTTACATCCACATGGGATTTTTGATAAATAATTACAGATTATTTATCAATAATTTTATTGTGTAAATATTTCGTGAAAGCACCAGCTGTCTAGCCGACAATATTGTCACAATATACGTATATATCGCAATATTTGATCAAACATGTTGTGATATTTAATTTCCTCTTTATCGCCCAACCTTAAAGTGATGTGAATAAGTAAAGGGACATTATAAAACAGAACAGTCTAGTAAATGGAATCACTTTACTGTAAAAACTCTACTGTGAAAACCAGAAAAAACACAAACAATGTCCAAAAATCTAAGACAATATCTAGTCTCATATGACAATGTTGATATAGTAAAGACATATTGCCCAGCCCTAGAAGGAATATTTATGTGTGTAGTGGCGATGATGGGACGCTGGTCCTGCCTCACTACTATCAGTCTGATTTATGCAATAGTAATTTGTCAGATTAGTCACAAAAAGAATTAATCTTCATTATGGTTGTAAGCACAACAGTAATGAAGGCATCCAGATTGGTTTAGAAAATCTGGCCAGAAGGAGGGTTTAATTGCGACTCTTTGAGCTCTCCTGTTACAGCACTCCTCTCTCATTGGCTACATTAAAACCTCCACTTTACCATCTTGCTTTACAGGAAGGGCATAATTTAACTGATTATCTGCAGTAGTTCTTCCTCATACAGTCTCCAGCTAAGTGACACCAGCGATCAGGACATAATGGGAGGGAAAGACACGCATTGATCTCTTTAGATTTAACCGGTGGTCAGTTGAGCCACAAGCATTTTGTCTCTTACTACCACTTCACCATCTATTTACGGCACAGAAAGCTCTCTCATACTATGACACATATTGAAGGCCAACGTAGTGCCGTCACCTAATTATTCATAGTTTGACAACCGCCTGCAGAGGTTGCTAATAGTATATTTTTTGAGTTTGCGTTCTTTATTTAAGTATCATTTTGGCTTTATTTTACACTTATTATAAAGCAGTGACATTTAATATTTCTCCCACTCAAGGGACAGATATTGATTTTTTTAAAGCCCATCTTGACGCTCCCTTTTTACTATTTTGGAAATGCTTACTCATGACAGCACGTGACTCTTAAGTGAAGGCGATTGATCCTTCATGTTCATGCATCTTAGTTTTTAGTTAAATAGATAAGGCAGATATGAGAGAGGAAAGTTATTGGTTAAACTCACTCACTGCCCTAACCACACAAGAAAAAACAGTCCAATGTCCAGGGCAAAGTGAACGCTTAGACAATCTACTGTGAATTCAAAATGTCTTGATTATTAAAGTAAAATATTTAAAAAAGAAAACCCAACAAACCATAAGTGATTTTGCTGGACTATTGTGTCTGTGTCTGTGTCGGAGTTACAGTTTTGTGAGTCTTTGAAATCTTTGAAGGCCTCCTGCTGCTGTGGTGATGTAATCCAGTCAGAAAAACAGGTGAGGTGGAGTCCCAGCCCCCTCTCAGTATCACTCCAAGGTAAAACAGATTTCTGCACTGGCAGGTCGTGTTTGAAGTCCCTCGGCACAAAACAAATGTTTGCTTTTTAGGGATGGAAAAATATTTAGCAAAATTGAATTTAGGAAATAGGTGTCAAGCTGGTCATTGTTTACTCAGGAGCACTGCACTGAATGCACTCACACAGATCTCAGAGTTGTTTCAGAGAAAACTGAGCCCAGGTGTTGTGTTTCATATCGCTGGGAGGTGGTGAGTTGTTTCTCTCTCCTTCCAAACACAATTACAGAGTTAAAAAAATGTGCGAGAGTTCAGCTCTGGTCACCAGTGCTGTTAGTCAGCCTGCGTTTAAAGCATTTTGTTGAGAGTGGGGTCGCTTTGCACAAATTGTTGGCAAATATACACAAACATAGACATTGTTGGTAAATGTACAAAATGCAGCATGTACACAATTAGTGCATTTATATAACTAGTACATATGCTCCTCTCCTCCATTCTTTTAAAATAAAAAAATAAGAACAGAAAAAAAGGGGGAAAACAAAAAATAACAAAAAAGGACACAAAAAAGAAGCAAAAAAGAACAAAAAAAGAGAGTCAACCTAGAGTATGCAAAAGCATCAATACTGGAAATAGTGATGTTTTATGTGTAAATAAGTCCTCTCCATTGATATTTGACATAATAATTTTATCTTTCTGTACATTTAATTTGTTCCTTTCCAGCAGGAACTTCCTTTTGGGCACTAAGTTCTCCATAGGAGGTCGACCTTATTGCATATTTCCACTGAACTGATCTCTTACAAGTCACCTCGCCTGAGGCAACACAGTGGGCTGGCCTGCTGTCAGACTGTCTTTTGCTACCTGTGAAACACCACCGCCATCATGCAGACCTCATCGCTCCGCCGACAGATGAAAAACATGGTCAACAACTACACAGAAGCCGAGATCAAGGTCCGAGAGGCCACCTCCAACGATCCCTGGGGTCCTCCCAGCTCGCTCATGTCTGAAATAGCAGACCTGACCTTCAATGTTGTGGCTTTTACCGAGGTTATGGGCATGATCTGGAAGCGACTCAATGACCACGGTAAAAACTGGCGCCATGTTTATAAGGCGCTGACCCTGCTGGACTACCTGATCAAAACAGGCTCTGAGCGCGTGGCCCAGGAGTGCAGGGAAAACATTCACACCATCCAGACACTGAGAGACTTCCAGTACATAGATCGAGATGGACGTGACCAGGGTACCAACGTGCGGGAAAAGGCCAAGCATCTGGTGGCTCTGCTGAGGGACGAGGAAAAGCTGAAGAAGGAGAGGACCCAGGCACTGAAGACCAAGACCCGCATGACGAGTAGTGGATTAGGCTCTGGGTCCATGCCTCCTCCGTACCCGGGGCGTCGCACAAGCCAGCCTGGTTCGGCGGGTGTCTACGGGGATGATGGCCGGTGCAGAGGCTCACCGTCCTCCTTTCACTGTGAGTAGCAGCGACATCGACACAATTATTTGAATGACGCCTGAATATTTTCTCTGGCATGTCACCTGTCACCTGTTAGGAATGTGCGCATGACAGGTCACGACTTCAGATAACTTTAAATATGATCTTATAGTTGATGTGACAGACTAACAGCATTCCTCATCTCTACCTGTCCATTTGATGACATAAACACGAAAAAGGCAATTTATGGAGCACTGTCAGGTATATATTCCTACTCTCTGCCCAGTGTGTGAGATCTGTACATCAATCAGTTCTCACCTGTGATTTCTCACAGAAGTCAATGCTATTTTAATACCAGCAGCTCATTCCAACAGTGAAGCTTTGATGAGTATTAATGTTTTTTCTGTCCACCGGTGTTTCAGTTTTGCTCTCTCCTGATGAATGGACATCTGCATTCCTTTCATTCTCTTGTTTACAGTCACGTCAGCTAAACTGGATTTTCAAAGAGAGGAGGCCCTGTTTGCGCTTGTCTCAAACTAACGTTAAAACCACAACTAGATACCATGTTAACTTAATGATCTTATGATTTGTTAACGCTGCCACAGAGATTTTGGTTAGGTGGTTGGATAATATAAGACCTAAGTGATCCCTCTGTTAGTGTGTAGGAGTTAGGACATTTGATGCCACTCACATATCAGCTACTGTAAACAGCTCTAATTTGAAAAATCTAAGTGGAAAAGTATAAAGTAGCTGTGTGTAGCATTTGTAAATGTGGTATGCATGGTGTGTAGAAGTGGGAATCGCGATATTATAACAATACTTTGGTCACAATGCGATTATTGTATTGTTAAACCAGTTTATATGTTTAGTATTGCAATAACATATAGTGCAATATATTACATAAAAAACATTGTCAACATCTGTTTTCAATCTATTAAGATTTTTATTGAAGCAAAATGTATCATGTGGAGACCAAAAAAGCACCTGATTTTATAATTCCAGCAGGCCACCAAAATTTTAATTTGTATTTGTTAGAGCCTGATCAGTGTATTGGTCAGCCGACTTTATTGACTGACTTTGGCCCATCACAGATATATCGATATTGTATTATTTGTTGGCTGATGTACACCACATGAAAAGATTATTTTTTAAAGAATAATCAAAATATGATCAGAATTATCAAATTCCCAAATGAAGTTCACTTTTCAGTGCACTGATGTCACTGTTCAACTCTAAAGTATCCTGCCTCTTTCATATTGGCCAATATATCAATATCAGTATTGGTATCAGCCCCAAAAATCCAGCATCAGTCAGGCTTTAGTATTTGTCACATTAATAATTTAATAATAAAATATCATTACTTGGCATCCATGTATTAATACAGTATTGCCACACAAAATCTTGCAATATTTGCTGTATGGATTTCCTCCCAGCTCTGCTGGTATGTACCAAATACTTTGGCATTTGTGTGGTCTGTATGGTGCCAATTAAAAGGTGTTAACCAGTAGCAGAACTGTGGCATAATAAAGGAAACAGTTACTTTGATGTCTGAGGCCTGTTTTACGGTGTAAACAGAGACATGCCCACAGATGGCATCTGTTTTATTTCTCCCTCAAAAGTCCTTTTACTACAATACATTTTCCAGTTGATTCACGTTCCTCTCATACTTTTCCAGCCCAGAATGTGTGCCAGCGGAAACATGTGGCCGAAACAGTTACCACCTCCAAGCCCCAGTCTGTGGTTCAGTGAAGCTACAATAAGAGCATGGTTTGCAATATTTAGAAGAAACATGTTCATCTGATAACATCAATTAATGCTGAGTTTTAATTCACGGAGACTTGCTTTCATGCTGGATAACCATAACAATTTCACACTCTGACAATCATAGCAAGTAATTAAAATTAGTTGGTCTTTGTCCAGAGAGGAATGCTTCAATAGAAACCCTACATGTGAGCTGCCGGCCTGTCTAAATGCAGTAATAAAACGTGAGCACAGTGGTGGATCTCTTAGCGATTCCAGGACTTGGTGCATGTGGATGGTTGCACAAAATGCTGATGGATGGCGTGGGTGGGGGTCAAGAGGTTGGCAGCAGCTAATTGGCAGAAAGCATTCCAGCTCAGACGGAGGATATTGAGGGGCAGCACAGTGGAAATGATTGGTTTCTGAGACCTGACTTTGCCAACGTGTGGCCTGCTGCCCTCTTTTAGCCCCATGACCCACAGCCTGACACCCAGACTGGTATTCTGCCAGCCCTCTATCCACCCCATCCCCTCCTCCAAACCTGGACCTGAGTCCTGGAACCCACCCAATGGATTCAGGGTAATAAGGTGGGCCCCACTCCAACCCGTCCATTCCTCTGCCCCTCCACCACCCTAACTCTCCACACAGGCGCACCATTGTTCTCAGTGCAGGCAGAGTTAGGCAGGCCGTGGCAAGCAATGCCAGCAAAGGCCCTAAACAACGGGCAGTGGAAAGAAAAATTAACATGCACGCACAGTGCCAGCTCTTTTCTGGCCTTAAAAATCAGCTTAAAGTGTTTCTTTCTTTGTTTTCCATTTATTTCCATCTGTAAATGTTTTTGTCTACACCCCTGTGCTTTCCATTCCTCGCTTAACACACAATCCTCTCTGCTCTTCCTCTGTCCATGTAGCCTCCTCTTCCTCTCCTCGACTGGCTCCAGACCTGGAGCAAGCTCGGCCCGCGACCAGTGGAGAAGAGGAGCTGCAGCTGCAGCTGGCCCTGGCTATGAGCCGAGAAGAAAGTGAAAAGGTACCTCTTACTAAGATAATGCACACACACACACACACACACACAACACACACACACACACACACACACACACACACTGAGCACACACACACTGAGCACTCACACAAACCTCTCGTCCCTACAGCACATGCGCCTGACAGAAAGAGGCTTCTTAGCCACCCTGCTGCTGACATGTTGTGTTGTAACACTGACGTAAAACGTTAAAAGTCTCCCACACACACACTTGCTTGGACACTGTTTGTCATGGCGATGCAGCATTCCCACTGCCTGTCTCTATGAGGTCACCATTTCCCAGAATCTTTAGCAGAAAGTGATATCATCAACTCTGTCTCTAGCGAATCGGTGTGAGCAGTGCTGAAGAGTGAGAAGCCAGACAGGATGTGTGTATTGATCCACTTCTAACCGTCCACAGCCCATCCTAGTCTCCATGGCAAGGGCAGCCATTGCCCCCTGTGACGCCTACTGTGGGAATATATTATAGCACTTTCTGTAATACTACTCTCCTCTAAATCAACTTAAAATGTTATATTTCCTTAAAGATTACTCAAACAGAATCAAGCTTTTACCATTCCCTTTGATTAGTCTTCCTCCTAATCCTTCCTGCTTGACCCTAGTCACCTCCTACAGTGGATATTGATGAACAGACCCAGCTCCAGATCGCTATGAATCTCAGCAAGGAGGAGAGCAAGAAGGTACAAGTATGCTGGGACCAGGGATGACTTTTCCTTTGCATCCCTTGCCCTATAGCACATCTCCTGTTGCTCTGTGCACTGACGCCAACCTCACTGCCCAGTCTGGGCCCCTCTGAGAGGCAGCTGCATGTACTGCTCACTCTCTCCTCCCTACATGTGTACTGTGGCCACCCTGAACAGCAAAAGGACATGTAACTTTCTCCAGCGACTAATCAAACAAGGCTTCATCCTTCTGTTCCACTAACTATTAAATCTCTCCTTTTAGCTCAGTAGTGTGAGACACCCATGTCAAACACTCTTCTTGTGTGGTGTCAGGGCAGGGCAAATGGTTTGACCCCTTTACTCTGCCTGTGACACCAATACAATTGCATGCAATAAAAGGGAGTTAGCCCAAGTATTATTTACACTTTTGTTGACCAAATACTGATTGCCATTTCCTCCCTGGCTGACCCCCCCACAGCCAGTCCAACCAGCACCTGCCGCACTGGATATGGACGAGGACACCCAGCTCCAGTTAGCCCTGAGCCTGAGCAAAGAGGAGCACCAGCAGGTAGGGCCACTGTTTTTACTCACCCACTATAAAATGTTAAACTTATTTTCGCACCCTCTGCTTCTTTTACTTCTTCGTTTTGTGCCTCTGAGCTGGTGATAGCCATGGCCGGAGGCACCATGTTTCAGGTTGTCCGTCCCATTCTTATGAGTGTGATATCTCAAGAACATGTTGATGAAATTTAAACAAATTTGACATATATGTCCACCTGGACTCAAGATGAACTGATTAGATTTTGGAGGTTTTATGGTCATGGTCACGGTGAGCTCACTGTCTCATTTTGAGTAAATGTGATATCTGAGGAACGCTTGAAGAAAGTTTCTTTAAATTTAGCACAAATGTCTATTTGGACTCGAGTACTAACTGATTTGTCTGTGGTGGTCAAAGGTCAAGGTCACTGTGACCTCAAAAAGTAACGTTTTTGACAGTAATTTAAGAATTTATACGCTGATTATGATAAATGCTACACTAATGTCTAATAGGATAGATGATGAAGTGAAGTGAATTTTATATCCAGAAGGTCAACTTCACTCTGACGTTATAACACTCTGCAAAAACACTTGTCTGGCCATTACTCAACGCCATAACTCAGGAACAGAAGGGGGGAAATTTGGTCAGATACTGAACTGGAGACACTAATTTTAAGTGTCCACCTTGAAATTGTGCTGATTGTATAGGTCTTCTGTGCTGCCAGGTTGAAGATGTTTGTAAAGCCTCTTTGTTTTAGAATTTCCAGCTTCTTTAAAGCAACATCTATACATATCTACATTTGAAACATTGTCAACTGTCATGGCTACATGTGAATCTGGATGAACATGGATGTAAACTGCATTTTTTTAGCCAAGGAATACTAGTAATTCTAATTGTTTTGGGTTCTTTTTTAAGTTTTATATCTATCGCACCGTTGTATTATCTCTGGCAACCTTTTTACTCCCCCTCTCTCTTCCTGTCTCACTCTCTTTGTCTTTTTCCTCCCTTTTTTGCTCTCTCACTATGATACAATAGAGCTGTCGTAATGCTCTGCTCTCTCTCTTTGACCACAGAATATTCTGGTTTGTGCCCATTGCACTCAGTTATCGCTGGGCCATACATCGTCCAGGAAAAATAAAAGCTGGCTTTTATGCTTGTGAGCAGTCGCTGAGTCATAAATATAGTATGATGTGACAATATGTGAATTTGGCCTGAAGCTGTCATGCTCAAAGGCAACCATGTGTCTGTATCTGTTGGCAGGAGCAACTCACTCGCCAAGGAGATGAGTCGATGCTGAAGAAAGCTCTGGAGGAAAGCAAACGTGAGATGGAGTCTAAAGGCGGGGTATGAAATATTGGGGTATGGAATATCTCAATGGGGGCAATGCAGTCTAACTGCATATTTTAGTTTACAGTGCAACGAGGAGGACTAAGGACCAAAATCTTAATTATGATGCTGTATGATAGTGATAGCCAGGATTATAGGGTCTGATCAGATCTTAACCATTAAATACAAAGTGAAAATCTAAAACGTGTTTTTGTTTTAGGTTTTTCAAAATTCATAAATAATTAATCACTTTGTCAATGAAGCTGTTGTTATCTGCTGTTATTGTTGTCTTATTGCAATGCTTATTTCTCACCTCAAATGTTTTCAGAAACACCTTTTAGTGTATTGTTTAGCTGTAAAATTAGAAAGTTTGTCACCTGGTCACCAAGTTGAAAACAGTTGAGCCAAAACTGAAGCACCACTCAATGGCCAGAACAAATTGTCTCATTTTACAGCTGAACAGTACACTAAAAAATGTTTGTAAAAACATTTGTAACAGAATTTTGATTCACAATTGACAGTTTGACTGCAGTTCACAAGCAGTGATTGACATGATTTAGGGAGACTCCTCGCCTTGGTTGTTTTTGTTCAGGTTCAGTAGATTCTTGAAAATGCCATTAGAGGCATGACGAGGAGGAGGAACGTGATTTTTTTCACAGATTGTCAGTCTTAAGTGCCACTGTGTGGATGTAGTGACAGTTTCAGCAAATATAACAAAAGTTATTTGTTATATAAAAGTTAGCACCTGTAGCTTTAAGGATTAGAGAGCTAAGGTGAATTTTAAAGCAATACTGAACTGACACAGATTTTTTTCTTGGTTTTGTGGTCAGACCGCCTTCATGGACTTGGTAGATGTATTTGCAGTGCCAGCAGATCCGCCTCCTAGTGGCCTTCGATGGAATAATGCCCCACACCAGGCAGCTGCTCCTCTGGGGGGCACAGACCCCTGGGACTCCTTGGGTGAGCATTGTGTAATGTTACCGTGGCATGACCAAAGCCTTAGTGTTTAAGCACCAAGTTGGAAATATGTGGTGCATTCTAGTCCTAAAATGTTTGTCCTTTGAGAAAAAAACATCTGTAGTGATTCATTTCAGGTGTCAGATATACATTTCAGATATACTGTACAGTGTTGTGTTTGAAATAAATCTCCTAATTTTTCACGTTTACAGTACAGTTTGTTCTGCTTACATGCTAGAACTGCAGTCTGTATTTCTAATTCAACTCTCTGTTACCAAAGAAGGCAGCACCAACACCTCAAGAGTAGATCCTCCCTGGATGGCACCGCCACCTTCCAACAGCCCCCCGCCACCATGGGAGCCTCCGGCCGACCCCTGGGATGGCCCGCAGAGCACGCTCACGTCCACAGGCCGAGAATGGGCCTTCCCCGCTGACTCAGGTGATACATGCATGATACATGTATGCACGATAAAGCTCAGTAAGCCTCACATAATCAGATAAATCACATAGGTAAGATGTTTCAAAAATAAATGAATTCAATTGTATTTTGGTGTTATAGGCTCCTCAGGGGTTGATCCATTCTCAGCACTCAAGGGAGCTGTCAGGGAGCCCTCTCCCCGCACTGGAAGCCCCTCAGGTATACAAGACAATTCTTTTACTGTCCTCATTGACTATCTTAACATGCACATTAATATTCCACTATTATTCCGAATATGACAATATTCTCACTTCAATTCGGTCTGCGTAAACAGCCTATTCTGTTTTGATATTCCATATTAGGCCTTTTTCCGCATAAAGCATTTTCCAATTAAGACATGTGGGTCAATCAGTTTTTTCCTATAGGGCAGCTAATGAGTGGAATACAATCCCACAAAACATAAGAGAGTCCATCTCATACAGCTCATTTACAAGAAATGTAAAGAAATGGCTAACTGACAACCAAATTTGTCAATATTAGTCCCTGAATCCCCTGTAGTACATGATTTAACTGTTTGTTTTTAACTGAATTTGTTGTTGTTGTTGATATAAATATTTGCCGTGTCTGGTTGGGGGACGTTTGTACATGTTACATGTTGTACCTATAACATGTATTGTTTTATGTTTTTACTGTAATCTGTAGCTTTTATTACCAGGTCACTTTGCCATGTTCCCTCAGGCAGGGGGACTGCCAATGAAAATTGGCCTTTTGGCTACAATTGGGTGCATTTACATTTTATTTTTAAAATGTTCATTAATGTACATTGTCCCTCTATAACAAATAAAGGTAAATAAATAAATGATCAGGGAATATATTTGTTTTAAGAGCATTCTTTGGACATAGTGCAATTATATTATGCATCTTAATTGGGATTTTTTACCCCAGTTTGCAACACATGGCTTCTTGCACATTAATGGTCTTCTCATGATCATGGATGCATTGTACTCAAACCAGCTCAATAACAGTTTGCGAGGCTAGGGTAGAAATGCATGCCCAAAAGAAAAGCCAACATTTTTGGTCACAAGAACATACACACCGGCTTTTAAATATTATGAATGAGGTGAATATCATCAGGTTTTTGGACATGCGCAAATATCACAACGCCAACCCTTTTCAAGAAGGTGGTTGAAGGAATGAAAGAAGAAGGCTGCGCTTGCACAATTCGACAAGTCGGCCACCATTGGAAAACTTTGAAAATAAAACCGGTTTTAATGCAAAGACGCAAAATGACAAGCAGTTTCGGTCTTTCCACTTTTCTGTATTTTGAGATGGTAAACGTCATGTTGGAACAGCTTAATCTGAGTATGCACAGCTGCACGTAAAACAAGATTTTTTTTGTGGAACATTCATTTTCATTAGCCATGCAAATAGCTTAGCAGGAATATTGTCTTTTGGGAATAAGGGTTAAAAATCACAATATTTTGTGTGTGTAAACATAGTAATGGTGGTTTTGTCCATCCAACACACTTGCAATGTCAGAACCTGCTCTTTTTCTTCCTGTCAGATGGGGATCTGTTTGATGAGGCCATGGATGGAGGTCAGGTGAAAGTAAATGGGCGAGGAGAGGGCAGTCCTGAGCTTTTTGACATGTCACGTCTCGGAGAAAGCCTGGCTGCCCCCAGCCCTCGCAAATGCCGGACACCTGAGTCCTTCCTGGGCCCCACTGCGGCTTCCTTGGTAAACCTGGACAGCTTGATCCCAGCGAATCCTCCACCCAAGACCCTGAACCCTTTCCTATCAGGTATTTATAGTATCATTTGCTGTAGATACAACACTCAGAGGGAAAGACCTTTGGGCCAGGCTTTTGTTTGGGACAGGCATCTATATGGGACAAGCTTTTAATTCCTTTTACATAAAACTGTTGCCAAGCAAGATAGGAATACAGTTAAATTGTTTCATTAAACCTCTTTTTGGCATTTCTCTTGTTTACTCTGCTGGTATTACTAATTCTTTGGTGCTCATGGATCATGGTTTCAGTAAAATGAACAGAATAATTGAAAAGTACAGAATCTTACCAAACTATCCATATGTTTAGCATATCCATATTGACAAAAGTTTAAACATTTCTATATGCATGCGCTATCTAAGCAGCTAACTAACATCATCTCCAGCAGGTAGCCAACAACCCAGTGTTATACATCGAAAGAACCTCTATAAAAATGAACTGCATGGTAACCTTGCCTCAGATTGAGAGAGGCCTTTATTTATCAAAATGTGTAGCTACACTGGGCTAGAAAAAGGGGACTTTGGTGTCTGGTGGGACTAGGCTTATATTTGAAGTTGTACGGTTATTTGTTGAAGCAAACCTAATATATATATTTTTTTTATTTGTTTCTTTCTTTCTGTCTAGGTCTAAGCGCTCCGTCACCCAACAATCCATTCCAATCTGAGCAGCCCAAACTAAGTCTGAATCAAATGGGCTCCAGCTCCACCTCTTCAGGTCCCCAGGGCGCTTCTCTTCCATACAGCGCCTCCTTACCCCTGCCTATGAGCCACCAGCCTGCCAGCCTCCCCTCGTCACTCACTCATCCCACCCAGCCGGGTCTGGGCCTGCCGGGGGCTCTCCCTGAGCCCTTATTGCCCTTCTCCTCAGCCACCACTGACGGATCACAGGCTGCACAAAGCAGTCAGAACCCTTTCTTGTGAGGACCAACTTAACTGGAAAAAAATATCTTAGAAAAAAAGGGGAATGCCATTAGGTCATGCTCTTGAATTATAATTCTAACGCAGACTGAACTTCAGCCCCATGGACTTGTATGAAAACCCTATTCTTAGTTGTTTTTATATTGTATTATAAAACAGTAACCCTTAGACTGATGCAAGCTGGTTCTGCTCCTCACTGCGACACTCTGTCCTCTCGTCATGAATGCAGTAACAGGATATAAAATAGCTAACACCTTTGTATCAGAAACCATTAATGTCATGTAAACCTACTTTGAGGCCATAACCTATTGCAAACTGCATTCAGAAAAACACACAAAAGCACAGTTTGATAATATTTTGTTGTCACTTCACTCAGCCACAGTTACCAAGCAAATGTATTACTGCTTTTTTTAAAGTAGTCAACAAGTCTCCTGCTCACTCAGCTGTTTGTGTGATTGGCTTAGCTGGCTACTGCTGCTGTCATATATAAATATAAAAAAAGATAGATTTCCGATAAGAGACATGATTTCGAGATCTGTCTTGAAATGATGCTGCATCAACACAGTTAACACAACACAAGCAGACTTTGTGGAGCCTCTGTTGGACCAGAACTGGTGAGAAACATCAGTGTGTACATGATTTTACTATTAGTTGAATGAATGACTGCGATTAACTTAATGAAATCATAGTTTGGGAGGACTGGAAGAGTTTCAGAATTCACTATACCCAAGGCAACATTAGAAAATGTATGATTCATGAGTTTTATTCATTGCTTGTGAACCACTGACTCTCATCAAATATAAGGGTAAAATTTGAATACTGCTTCATTCTTCAGTTGCTTTTATTGTTTTGTATGTTCTCATTCCCTGTAATATCAATGCCTTTAATATGAAATCATCACAACTCATGCACACACCCAGAATTAGTCACACCATTTGTTGTGCTCTTTATGCCCCCTGCTGGTAGTGACTCATTACCACTATGCTGCATCATTTTCAGTAATTTCTCTGACGAGCCAGGCTCTTCTGACGTATTTCTCACACTCACCTGGTCATTAAAACTAAATTGCGGGAGCATATTTTATTCCAAAATAAAACTAGTCCTTACTGAAAGTAGCATGAGGATCATCACGAATCCTGGCAGTCGACTGTGTGTAATTTAAATAGTAAAAATGACCAGTTTAAATGATTAACTGAAAGTAAGACCTACAGTAGTGTTAATTTAACAAATGTAAAAATGGTCAACCCTACAATCATTCCATCCTGCCATGATATCACTACCATACCTTCTTCCCAGTTCACCCTTACAAACAGTCTGATGCCATATTATATGGTACCAAAGATACAGCAAACATTTTTCAATGGGTCTTATGTTACACACATCTGTAAAATTGTGTATTAGGAGTCTTTGGGCACTGAGGAAACTGACATCTCTTGCCGAAAAGCTTGAAGTCATCATTCAAAGTCCTGTGACAGTAGCATAATTTGAAAAGGAACAAACGTATGATAGTTCACTTGACTACAATAGACTCCAGCCAGCTTAGCACCTCCTGAAGTCCCTGTCCAGAGCGAGCACTAATTTCCAGTGTTGTGATTGACTGAGTAGCAGATGCAATGATATCATCCATTCTGAACAGTGACTTCATCTCTATCAGACTCATAGTGCAGGGGATGTCCCTGGAAAAGGATGGAAAAATACAAAAAAATAAAAACACACAATGACATGAGCAGCTTTCATCATAAGAGGATTATGATACTGAATACATATTGTATTGAACCTGCTAACACTGACATCCTGCAGGTATGGAAAGCGGATGTAGGAATTAGTGTATTTGTGAGCGTCACCTTTTGTTGAAGAGAATAAGCACAGATGTGCTGTGCAGAGGCTCAGCAGAGAGAACTGAGAGCAGCTGGATACATGAGGAGGATATCTGAGCAATGTTGGCTGAGTCCACCACAAACTATAACAGCACAAAGAAACATATTCATTCAAATAATTCCCACAGTGTGTTTACTTACACCAACTATTGCAAATAAATGCAGCATGTTTTTAAAAAAAACGTACAATGACAGACGAGCAGTCTTTGAAGTAACTCGGCCATATGGGGCCCATACAGCCTCCCAGCTCTCTTAATGTCACCTTCTTCTTCTTCACTGTCAGGTCTGTCAGGTTGGTGCCTACCTGCAGAGGTTTACAGAGATTGAAGGCATTATAAGGATGAGCTGTCTCCGTCAAAACTGAGCCTGCAGATGTAATACTACAACCTTTAAAATTACTTACTGTAGGCAAAGTAGAAGGAGGTCCCCCCAGTTCATCCAATCCATGCAAACTGAGCTGTAAACAAAACTTGTAAGGAAAAAAATCACAGGAGTTACTGCTGTGACTTCATAAAAGCCAAAAGTAGTTCAATATATCATGTATTGTAATACAACTCTCCCTGGAGAGACTGGAGGAAAATGCAGGACACCCCACTTCACCATAAATAACAAAATTTCAGAGTTTTTGGCTATTATAAATGGTGTGTTTACAAAAACCAACATGCCACTAAAACACTTGCAAGGTTAGCGTTCAGAGGTATTTTGAATTAATTAAAAATAAAACTATTTAAAGTTGAACGTTTCGTCCCTAAGCCAAATCAAAAAAACATAACTCACTCCCCCAGTGCTAAAAACATTATCTCCCCCATCACTACTTCCCCTTTCATAAATAACGAACAGTGCCTTAGTCACGTAGTTATCTCGCATGCACGTCTACGAAAAGCGTTTTGCAACTGCATTTGTTGTCAAACTATAACAAAGTAACATTAAGGAATTGACTTTTAATAGTGGAGAAAGGGCAAATATCATACATAGCTAGCTAGTGTATATTTTTATTTTAAGTAGTTAATTTACGGCTACTACCAACGTTACTACACTAGCTGCTAGCTAGCTTAACAACACTTTTAAATTAAGCTTCTGTAACTAAAAGTACTGGGTTTTTTTCAAGTTATCGTTAAAAACATTCAGCTGGGTACAAAGGATATTTTGTAGACGTTTCAGCAACAACGTTTTCCCAACACCTGTCGCGCCGAGAAGCAGACAGATTTCATTGCTACTCATGTCGTTTTTCCATCAGAAGCATAGCAAAGGTACTGTTAGCACGGAGCTAAAGTAGCTTCATTGACACCATGGCGACGCTCACATGACCGTGAAACGTCTCTGTGATAGGACGAGGTAGAAATCGGTCATTTCCGTCTTGCTTCTGATTGGTCACATGTCTAATCTAGAGTCCCCGTTGGTCCATATGACGGAAACAGTCAAAAACGCCCCATGACATTACCTGGTGTGTGGTTGCACTGCGTTGTTTATATCAGTACCAACACAATCCCGTAAGAATTGGTTGTGGGAAATAAGCATGGAAGCTAAGTTAAAGAAAGAGCTGGGGACAGCCATGCTGAGGCCAGCTGGTCATGCGGGAGGTGGATGTATCAGCGAGGGCCAGAGTTACGACACTGACCATGGGAAAGTGTTTGTGAAGATAAATCACAAGAACGAGGTATTTTAGCAATGCTTTTTTAAAAAAATATTCTAAATCATCATAATGACATAATTCCATATTATGTTGGTGTTTTTATGCCCACTAGCTGCAGAATCTTCTCGAAGCTGGACGGCGTTGATTATCGCTGAACTTTGTACACACACTGCAAAATGTAGACGAACCTCACAATGTATTGTGCACATGCAAACTGGTGCAGATCTATGCTACTGCACTGCCTACTGACTAAAGTCCGTTTTAAATTGTTTTATTCAGGCGAAATTGATGTTTGATGGGGAGATGGCCAGTTTGGAAGCCATTTTACAGACAGAAACTGTGAGAGTCCCCAAGCCTTTGAAGGTGATTGAACTTGACACAGGAGGCTGTGCATTTGTGATGGAACATCTGGACATGAGAGGTCTTAGCAAGTAAGAGGTCTCTCAAACAATTTGTTTGATACTGTATTACTTGAGTAGAGAGCAACATGAAAATAATGTTTTTTTTCTAAATACTTTGTTTCCATATCCAATGTGTAGGTACTCAAGGCACCTTGGAGAGCAGCTGGCAGATATGCATCTTCACAACAAGAGAAAGTTGGAAAAAGTTAATAAAGAGCAGCAGACAATAGGTAGTTCACCCTAATCTCATGTGCAAATCTTTAAAGAAAAACCAAAACATCTTTCTCTCTTTTGCTATAACTACACTGAATAATAACTTGAAATTTAAATGAGAGTTTATTGCCGAATAATTAAGATTCACTGTATTTATTTGACTGTACACAGGAAAAGGAGCTGGACAATCGGACGTTGTTGAAAAATTTGGCTTCGGTGTACAGACATGCTGTGGATATCTACCACAGGTATTAACAAAATATTGCATCTCTATAATACTTTATTGTTGTCTATAAGGTGTTGTACATTTGTAGTACATATATTTGGTCTTAAATTCGCTGAGATGTTATAGAATCTCTTAGAAATATCACTTCATCTTTTATTTTTCCCTTCCCTCCCCAGAACAATGAGTGGCAGGACGACTGGGTGACATTTTTTTCAAGGCAGAGGCTGCAGCACCAGCTTAACTTGGTGGAGAAATCCTATGGAGACAGAGAAGCCAGAGAACTATGGGCCAGGCTACAGGTGCACACTCCCTTTGACTCCATAAGACATACTTTACACACATTTTTAATAATGTATCAATAATCTGACTTCGATATTGTGTCTGTTATTTACAGCTGAAGATCTCTCAGTTTTTCACAGATGTGGAAATTGTCCCTGCTCTGCTGCATGGAGACTTATGGGGAGGCAACGTGGCAGAGTGTGCAGACGGCCCTGTCATCTTTGACCCATCCTCTTTCTATGGCCATTCAGAGTTTGAGCTGGGTATTGCGGGGATGTTTGGAGGCTTCAACAGGTCTTTTTACTCTGCTTACCATGAAAAGATACCTAAAGCACCGGGCTTTGCACAGAGAAACCAGCTTTACCAGCTTTACAATTATCTCAATCACTGGAACCACTTTGGTGGTGGCTACAGGGGCTCTTCATTAAGTGTTATGAGGAGCCTGCTGAAATAATCACACTAACTTGTAGAACGCTTCACAGTCTTAAGCTCAAACCAAGTGTTATGTCTATATTGACAAATGCTTATCTGACCAAAAATAGTGTGGCTAACCACTGAAAGACGAAAAGTGACATTATAACATTGTTATGTGTGTAGACAATACGCACTGAGCATAACAGAGTAATGCTGCCCTGCCTGCTACACCTATAACAACCTGCTTCCAAAATGTAAAAATAACAGAATCTGCATCTTTCAATTCCTATCTTGAATTGTATATTTGAAGGAGAATGTTTGTATGAATAATCTGTAAGTATTTTTAAATTCTTTATTTTCTGCACTGACTTGTGTATATGTTTGCAAACATAAATTTTAACATGCAGTCCTCTTTAAGAAGGAAGGGTGTACCACACACCAAAAAAACTGAGCTCTGGACCAACTTAAGACACCTTGCATTGCAGCTGTTCTTAGTTTATGTTGCTTTTCAGTTAAAAGAACAAATACCAAAGGTTTGAAGATGGTCTGAACCTGAGTATGCTTTGGTATACTGTGAAGAATTTATTTTTTTTAATTATTTTTTCATTGCTTGCATTTGACCAGCACCACACTAAAGTGTACTGCTTCGCAAAGGATATCAGATTTTTCCCAGTGATATGATACTTTATATTTTCTCTACATAATACCAGACTTAATGTTGATGTCAAGCAGACTGAAACACTAAATGCACTTACAAGAACTTGCTGTGTTTTAATTAATCCTTGCAATACTCCATATCCACTGCTAAGCCAACAATAAATCCTGCAAGAGACTAAAATGTTTGTCCTAACCTGCTGTATTTGTTATCTATCTGGTAGAAAACAGTAGTGAATCACACTTAAGACCTCCAGCATCATAAATACCTCGTAACCCTTCTTAGTGACTCTTTGACCTTCTGCCACCAGAATAAACAGAAGCTTCTTCTCCCAGTTTGTTGTGCACATGCAACCTAGTAAAATAAACATACACATATAAATCTAGCTGTCTTATGTTCTGTTGTGTTATTACTTTGCTTATATGAGCATGACTATGTTGTAGGTATTAAAGCACTTATGTAAGTAAGTTGTAAGTAGTACAACAAGTTGTAAGTTAAGTTGTTTAATGTTTTTTATTCTTTAATGTTTTTTTTCAGGTAGAGAATCACAGTTTTATATAAACTTGACTTAAACTGATGTCACAATAGTACTTTGTGGCATAGTAACACATGCTATGTGGTGGAAGAAGTAAGTTTTCAAATTTAGTAAGTAAAAAAATAGTAAGATGTCACACTAGAAATACTCAATACCAAGTAAAAGTCTTGCATTCAAAGGTTTACTCATGTGAAAGTATACAAGTATTAACAACAAAATGCAGCATAGGCCTACTCAAAAAGTAAAATGTAAAAAAAAAAAAAAAAAAAAAAAAAAGAGTAATTGATTTGCTCGTCAGAATAGGCCCTCTCAGCATTATATTATTATTTTACTGGACCATTATTGATGCATTAACATGTAAAACAGTATTTCAATATTATAGCTGTTTGAGGTGAAACAATTTCAGATGTTTTCCATACTTTGAAAGGTATAACGGAGCAAAGCCTTTAATTAAAAACTAATAACCATGGCTACTTATAGCTGACAAATACATGAAGTGAAGCAAAAAGTATAATATTTTGCCTCAAAACTGCTTACGTGATTGTACAATGTTCCATTATTGGTAAAGTGTTAATAAACCCATACAAACACAGTAACCATTAATAAATTATTCTTATTTTCAGAAACAGGAGCTCTTGCGTTGATAGACAGCTCTGTCACATGACCTGAGCGCGGCTCTGTTCTGAGCCTTCTCTCTTACCGTACCGAAGCGGGGTGGGGCGCGAGCTCAACTGCAACTCACTGGTGCATCAAAACAGAAAAATCTGAAAGACCAGTGTCTCGGTTTTGTTTTCTAAAAGTTATTTTCATTTTGCGTACAGTCTTTTTACACGCCAATACAACTACTAAGTCTGTGTCGTACCTGTTCAATATATTCCATCGTTCCGTAAGATAATTTTTAATCCACATCCTATTGCTAAGAATGAATGCTAATATTAGCTAACTGGTCCATAACTTATAACAACCAACGCTAGCGTTAGCCTCTGCAACAAAGATACGCATAGCAGGTAGTAACCTGGCAGAATGGTCTTATCGGAGACGGATAATGGGTGTGTTGGTGGGGAAGGAGCAGAGTCCATTATGAAGACGTGTGTGTTGGGGGGCTTCAGTGAGAGCAGCGAGACCAAAGCTCTCCTCTCCAGCCTGCCGCAGATCGACGGGGACTTGGTGACAAGCGAGTCCGCCACACAGAGATTCCTGGGTGAGATAATAATGAATATTTTAACCATTTGAAAACTAAGCAAATTGGTTTGATTTCTTCCAAAAACAGGAGAAGGCGGCAGCAAGCAACTGAACAAGACATGGCCAAAAAAAAAAAGCAACAAAAAAGTAAAGATATTACAATAAAATCCCCTGAAGAAAAGGAAAAAAAGTATATAAAAAAAGCAAACAAACAAACAAGAACATCACTGTAAAAAATATGTAATTTATGTTTTTATTTGATAATTCTAATTACATGTTTTTCCTGTAACATAATTGTAAAATAATCAATTCATCACACTTCCCATTTCCTCCTGCAGTGATAATGAACAGATATCAAGAGCAGCCTCATCTACTGGATCCTCATTTAGGTACAATATAATAAGTATAAAAAATGAATGTGTTACTATATGTGTATTCTGCATGATGGTGGATGTGATTACAATTTTTCTCATTTTGTTTCAGAATGGATGCTGAACATGATACTTGAGTTTGTGAGGAGTGAGAAGTCTCCTCCTTCACTGGTTCATTTGAGCTTCAAGTTTCTCTATGTCATCTGTAAGGTCAGTCACACAAACAGCACTCCAGTTCACATTAGCTGATATGTCAGTGAAAACTCACTAGACTGCACTACATCAAGTAAAACCTGGAACACTTATTGTACTGACACAGCAAAATTATCCTGCTAAGTTAGAAGTCCTCGTTTCTGAGACAGTCCCCAGGGTGTTTGTATTTAATTATTTTTTCCTTGGCAGGTCAGAGGCTATAAAATCTTCATGCAGCTTTTTCCACATGAGGTGGCAGATGTCCAGCCAGTCCTTGACCTGCTGTCCAGGCAGGATCCCAAAGACTCTGAGGTGAGACTAGCATTATTTCTTAAAGGGAAAAAGATATTCGAGACCTTCACACTTACACTATCTGCACTTGTATTCATGATCTTTCTTCTACTTATTCTAGACTTGGGAAACTCGCTACATGTTGTTGCTGTGGCTGTCCATGACCTGCCTCATACCCTTCGATCTTTATCGTCTGGACGGTCAGCTAGAGTCAGACTGTGGCAAGGCAAAAAAGCCCATCATGGACCGTATTCTAGCTATTGCAAAGGCAAGTTATATATATGATATATCAACTTTTTTTTTCTGCTTTATGTAATAGAGGTTGATCTGTGTGTCCAGGTCTCACTCCCCATAATGGATTATCTCTGTTATCAGGATTTTTAGACCCTCAAAAAAAAATGTGTAACTGTTTGACAGCATTAATTCTCTGACAGTAATGCCACAGAGTGACTTACAACAGAGTACTCTAGCTGCTGTTTCAGAGTCTGTGATATATCCATAATTGCAGCCACGAAAGAAACATCAATATGTCTCTCCATGAAAACTGAGGCAACTTAAGAGAACCTATTAAGAGGAGAATCCAGAAGCTTAATATCTGAATGTCTATAGTCATGTTATTATACAGTATGATCAACATTTTTACCTTTTTTTCCAGTCTTATCTGCAAGTCAGTGATAGTCCCAGGGATGCTGCATCTGTACTGGTATCAAAGTAAGTACACAAACGCCATGCACGTAAGTACATTTTACTTTAATTTGTGGTTGTCTCCAAACATATCACAGTTTAACAATTTAAACTCAACACTATGCATAATAAAATATAAATATTTTATATATATATATATATATATATATATATATATATATATGAATATAATATAAAAATTAGTGAGAATGTAATTTTTGCTTTCATTTTCACTGAAAAAAAGGATGATGTAATTTTTTCAGGGTCTGTAACAAACAGGCATGTTCCCCTTTTTCCCAAAATATTTTTTGTAGGTCAGAGAATCTCTGTAGCACCACAGTGCTTCGTTTATAATGGTATGCTTTGACAGTTTTTTCCTTTATCTAAAAACTGCAGCCCCTGTGATTTGGATCTAGCACTTGGCCATAATGTAATTTCGCTACTATTTCAATACATTTTGCAGCCATACATTTATTGTTGTTGGTGTGTTTGAGGTCATTTAAATTATTACATTTATTTTTATATTTATAATTTATACAGGAAACATTAACTTTGTTTCACATAGCCTACTTGTGGTACATGTACTGTATTATTTGCTGTTGTAATTTAGACTCCTGTCTCGTAGTTGATCATTTAAGGTATTACGACTTTCCACTCTAGTTGACTCCTTTTTCCAGTCATAGACTGTTCTTAGACTGTAGTGTTCTTCTTTTTTACTTTAACTTTTATATGACCTAAATTGATAAAGACATTTTAACTGTACATTGGCTTGATGATAGTGATGCGCATTTTATTTGCTTTTATGTTAAGAAGTTCATATAATGTCCAATATCCTGTGGTGTAATCAAAAGGTTTTTCTTCCACCTTTTTTCAGGGGTGGCGTTAAAAGGTTTCAATACACTGCCCGTAAACACAAATTACAATTTTGATCAAGTCAATAACTGCACTTTGTTTTCCAGCCAATAGAGGGCACGGTTGTTCTTTGACTGTCTTTACTGTCTGTCTGTTTATCCCCATGGAAATTTTTATTGCTTTCTTGTCTTTTTGTACATGACCGTACAGGTTCATGACACGCCCTGATGTGAAACAGAAGTGCCTCGGAGACTTTTTGGACTGGAGTCTGACCACTATATCCCAGACCAGTGACCAGTCAGTGAGAGACATTATGGTGCTGGATGGTGCCCTTCAGTCTCTGGTAAACATACACACTCACAGATCCCACTTAGACCTGCACGGCACCTGTCTGCATATGCTTGAAACCAGTGTAATCTGTGTGCATCGCTGTATTAAAACCTGCAGAGGGTAGTTTACAAGAGCTGACATGACTGGTATGTCTCACACAACGCCTAATGTGGTTTTAGCAGGTGTGTAATGCACCTGCTGCGTGTGTGGGATCTGCTGTTTCAAGTGACTAATGTCAGTTTAATCCACTGCTCTAAGCTAAACGGTTCTTCATCAAATGAGAACAGCACTGATGGTTCTCAGTTCCAATGAAATCCACTTTTCCACCCCAATGCGTCTCACATTACACCTGTTTTCACTGGAAATCTAAATGATGGAGGGTATTTTGAAATCACTTCCTGTCAGCTAAGGTTATTAAATACAGCCCTCAAGCAAGTACATTACATTCATATCATTGGCACATAAACTTGCATAACATGTTTAGAAAGTGTCTCTTTGTACTTAATGTCTGTGAAATGAACCTGGTTCCAGCCTATGTGGTGCTTAGGGCGTTCAAAACTGGCTCTGTGTTCTGTCAACAAGCCTACATGAGCCTAACTTGCATCTTTTTGTTTTTAGATTGAGGGTAAAATGCTCATTTACCAACTGTTCTTAAGAATATTATTTTTAAAAACCCACTTTTGCAACTTTCACCAATACTCTGACATTCATCAATATTTTCTTATTTAAGATTTATTCTTAGGTTAGAACAGAATCTACAACACTGAAGAGCACACCTAAACACATCATGTGCTGACGTATTTGTAAAAAACATAATTGGTTAAGGCTTTTTCTTCAATTCTATGGTTGTATAACATAGGTTTATATTGGTTTGACTGGGTGATAAGCACCTATTTTTAGCATGCCGTGTATCTTTTTGTGTGTTATTTTATATCCACTCGTGATGCTACTAAATATGACATCTTGTTCAGCATTCAGTTTTTTCATAAGTCCCCCCACCTCAGAACTATTGAAGTTTTTTTGTTTGTTTTTCTTTTTACATTTGAAGTCAAGTGCTCAACCCCCTTTTTACACTAACCCTGCAATCAAAATGTGTCCTCTGCAGTATCTTGGATTGATTTGGTCATCTTATTTGTGTCCTCTAGGCAAAACTTTTCAAACATGGGAAAAGAGATGATCTCCTGCAGTATGGTAAGTTCCGGTTGCCCTGTTATGTTCATAGTAAAGTAATGAATCAAGAGTTTGCTCTTAAATATCGATGTGGAGGCCAAAGCAAAAATAGAATTTCCAGAACTGTACTTACTGAAGTATATGATTGTCACATTTGTAGTATTTGTTCAGTTGCTTTTGCCTGTGGTAACAGAATTATTTGTGTTAACAAATCATTATTTAAATGTCTTATGCCGAAGGGAGAGATTTAAATGTAAACATGAAGCAATATTTTATTTAAAAGTATAATGACAGAGCCCTTCTTGTACATGAATATCATCTTCTCTGACATGCTATCAAATGCACAGACAGTCCAGTCGTAGCTGACATGTGTATCCCGTCAATGGCTGCTAGGGAATACTTCTTGGCGTTCCTGTGACATGCAAACACACTCTGTAAATACTCACATCTTTGAATTGTCAACATAGTGACATTTTTTTTCTGACCAAAAGGCACATGTATTTTCCTTAGCCTCTAGCCAGATACCTCCAAAAATATGTTCATTCTGTATGTATTTATCAATGTATTTGCTTTAACAGTATAATAACAGATGATACTGATGTCCTTATTTTTTACTAGCTCCTACAGTTCTGAAGTTTCTGGAGCAGAAACGTCTTTCAGAGAGCAACCAAGCCATGCTGAGTAAACTCAGTGTCAAACTCATCCAGAGGCTTGGACTCACCTTCCTGAAGCCCCGTTTGGCCACTTGGAGGTCAGACGTAATACCAACTAATTATAATAAACTAAACTTTATAAACTTTATTGTCTGTCCCAGTCAGTGACAGAAATTACCTTTTGACAAGGCTGCAACAAAAAAATACATCACATTATTAAACACACTTAAGACACATTCAAACTCATAAAGTACAGACATTAGAAAGCAGCAGCAGATAAAAATATGTAGCGGAGTGTCTATTCAATTTGTTCAGGGTGGTTATTGCCGTATATCTAATGTTGGGAGTGTTGGAAGTCCAAAGACAGCTAACACGACCTTCATTTGAATCTTTATTGTATATATAGAAATGCAGTGTGCGTTTATAGTCTGTTCTATCAAAAATGTGGGTCACATCAGTGTAAATAATATTGAAACCAGGATTGTCGTGATATACTGGAATTAACTGTAATACTTAAAATATAATATTATTGTCTTGTTAATAGTTCAGATATGATAATATCATGTACATAATCCAGAACCTCACAAATACTTCAATCATGTTTTGAATGTGCTAATTAATTTACCAAAAATAAGAGCCAAAACACACAAAGTTAAAGATGAGTTTGACTGATAACTTAATTATGATTATGTAAATCTTTCTATACATATTCAATAATATCGTTATTTGAATTGAGATAATGATACGTTTTTCATAATGAGTAATGTCATGCATGACAACACATTTTGTATCATTTTTGAGAGGTGGCTCGATCAGACAGAAGCACAGAAGTGATGAAAAAAAAGTATATTAATGTTTTTCAGGTACCAGAGAGGCAGCCGCTCCCTAGCAGCAAACCTTTCCATGTCCCAGTCGACTACAGATACTGCAGCTGTGACTCCTGAAGTGGAGACACAAGAACTGGAGGAGGACTATGACATTCCTGAGGAGGTGGAGACTGTTATTGGTCAGTTTCAGCCTCCGTTCTGTTTAAATATTTTAGTTGTTGCAATACCTCTGCTCAGGAAACCTAACTTGCGTGTTGTTTTACAGAGCATCTGCTGGTGGGATTGAAGGATAAGGAAACAATTGTGCGCTGGTCTGCAGCAAAGGGGTAACAATCGGTTCAGATGTCACCTAACTTGAACTGCTGATGACAAGTTGTCCTTGTTGCTACTTGTCTTTGGTATTCTCTATATTAAAGACAGTTCCTTTGAAACAGTTTATGTGTCACAATAGCTATCTGTTTTGTTTAACCCCTCAGCATTGGGCGGGTGACTGGGAGGCTTCCCAAGGAGCTGGCAGATGAGGTGGTTGGATCAGTGCTGGACTGCTTCAGGTTTGTTCCTGCTTGGGGGGATATTGGCTCTCTCCATCAGTCATGCTATGCCATTTATCATCTATTTTTATTGTTTTCAAAATACCTGTCACAAAGTGGCAGTTTTTCAAGCAGCTCCATATTGCACTAACATGTTCTATGTTTTGACCCGTGTTCTGTTATTTTATTTTCAAGCTTCCAGGAAACAGACAATGCTTGGCATGGAGGCTGCCTGGCACTGGCAGAACTCGGTAGGCGAGGACTGCTGCTTCCTTCCAGGTTGACAGATGGTATGTGACCACAAATTCACATTGAAATAGTTATCTTAACATACTATTGTAAGCAAGTCAGTTTTTGTAATTTCTTTATTCAATATATTTACATATACAATATTGTCAATTCTCTACATTGCAAAAAAATGGTCCAAATTTAAATATAAACATCCCCTATAAAAATAGCTTTCCACCTTTTCCAATCAAGTGTGAGAACAAGACATAATACAGACATTCATCAGTTCTTTTTACAGTTGACCTTGTGGCAGTGCTATAAACAGTTTAATTATGTTCAATAAGTTGATCTTTTCAAGTTGAGGCTTGTAGTTGTGAAGGCTATAGATACCTTCTTCACAAATATTACAGTCAGAGTTTAGCAGCAACGAGCCCTCCTCCTCAGAGCCCGCCCTGTAGTTTTTGCTTTCTTATTTGGTTTATGGCACTTGTTTTCAGCCTGGCCACTGTTTGCTCTCTTCATGCCAGTTCTCTTAGCCTTGGCTGGGTGTTTGGTCTTCTTAGTAGAAGTTGTATTGTCTGTGAAGTCCTCCATGGGTCTATCTGAAGTGCTGAAGTCATATGAAGAGCCAGCGGAGTTTGCAGTGGCAAGCTGACAGAGTGCCAGTGCTGCAGTCTGCCTTTGGTCAAATGGTTCTTCTTCCAGGTCAGTGTCTAGATTCTGCTGGAGATCCCCTGAAGTGCTCGGGGCAAAGCTGTGCACAGGGCTGTTATAAGGTGCTCGCAGGCTGAGGTTCAGAGGCAACTCTTCCCCCTTTGATTTCTCTGCGTCTGAGCACTGCAGTCTGAAGTCAGGTGGACTTTTTTCTTTGTCCTGGCTCCTTGTTGAGAGGTTGAGTGGGGCCAGATCTTCTCTGTTGTCCTCATCAAAATTTTCTGGTGTAGGCTGAGGACAGGGCTCAGACACAGACATAGAGGAATATCTGCTGCTCTCAGCTGATCTGAAAAAGATAGGCCAGAATAAAGTGTTAAAGGAAATAAGTTACCAGTAATTGCAAATACAATATACTACAACTCAAGCCAAGAAAGATAGATGGAAGAATTTTGACTTACCCTCCATCCACATGCAAATTTCTTAACTGCAGCAGGCTTTCTGCAGACTCCTCAAGTCTTGAGTCAGTTATGGTGGACTGCATGGCTGTAGCTGTGCTTCCTAATTGGGTGGTTGTTTCTGAGTCACCCTTGTTGGTGTAGTGTGGGGCCTCTGTGTCTCTCTGAGTGATGTGTGCATGGCTGGGTCTGTCAGGGGAGCCCAAGGCAGAACAGCCCTCTTTTGGGCTCAGCCTGGTTTCTTTGTCTCCACTTTGCCCATCCTTGCTCTCCTCATGTGTAGATGTGTCCAGGCTGTTGTGACTGGGACGTGGATGCATGTACAAGTCATAATCCTTGGGCCAAAGGGTCGGGCCATATACATCCAAAGGACGATATCTTGATCCTGTAATTGCCATGGGGAGCTCATGGGGTCTGTACAGAGTGTAATGTAGAGGGGGGCCCGCATGAAGAGGGTGGCAGTATCTGTATGGGTATGGGGGAAAGAGGGAAGTGTGGGGTGGGGCAATGGGTTGTGCCACTACAGGCCTCTGGGGATCCATAAACTCTGGCCGGAAAGAATGAGAATTTGGCTCATTTGCATTGTTTGCTGGCAGGTAGTACGGTGGGTAGAGAGGCCGGTCAGGCAGGAGATATGGAGAGTATTCAGGAACCATGGGAGGGGGGAATGGTTTCAAGGGAATGGATGATGAAATTGTGCCCCATGGGAAGCCTGGGTGACTGAATGTTGGAACAGGAGCTTGCGAATCCTCTGAATGCCGCACAGGTGACTCGAAGGCTTCTGCTCCGTCAATTTTGGGTGTGACGGGGTAGAAGGCAGATGGGCGCGGCAGAGACTTGGCCTCGGTGCTCTCCCTGTTCTCTTTCTCTGTTACTGTATTTAATTTTGTCACACTCTGGTTGTCCTCAATGGCCGGACTGTCACAGCCAACGTCTATTTCTTCAGTGTCATCTCTGCTCTCAGCTGTGTTCTCCTCAGTTCCCTGTTTCTCGAGACTGTTGTTCTGAACTGCTGGCTTGGGGCTTGGACAGTCCTTAGATCTGACGGAGACTCCCTTTACTGCAGCCTTAACCTGTCTGGCAGTTTGCCCATTCTTCTGTGACATCAGGGAAATTGAGTTTTTACACAAGTTGTATTTCATGTGGTTGAAGAGATGGGACTTTTCATTGCAGGTGAAAGGACACTGGAAACACTGGTACTTGTAAGGCTTGCCTGGCGGGCGGGGAATGTAGTGGGGCCTTTTTGGCTTGCGTTCCTGAGCCATTTCCATCTTGATTCTAATGGATGTTGTCTGAAAAAAAATACAGCACATTGCAGTTGAGGAATTAGTTGAAGTTCTCATGTCTCTGAAGACTTTAGGAGTGTGGCACCAAAGCATATAAGAGAAACTCATGAATCATTGTACCGGATTCCCACCAAGCTGACTGTAATGACGCTAAGAGAGTTGCTTGACTGGTTCAGGTGGAGAGTGGCTCTCATTGGAAGGTTTCTTTAGCTGCTTGCACAGAAAAATCTCTAGCTGTATAAAACACTGCACCCTCAGGCTAATGTATTTCTGCAACTGTTAATTCACACTGGGTTGAACACGAAACAGACAAAGGTAAATAAGAAAAAAAGGTCTACTGTGTGGGAAAGTGTACCCACATGTTTGCATAGGTGCACTCGCGTCTGTTTGGTTTTGGTTGATTGGCAGCAGCCTACAAACGCCTCTAGCTGCCTGTTCACCCGTCTATCTGTTCCGAAATCACTCCACTCATCTCTCCCATAAAGTTAGAGCACTGCTACAGCACTAAGTAGGCAGGTGTTGGGTAGACAAGGCGCTTACTAACACAGACCTGGAGGGCATGCAGAGACTTGCTTTCTATCTCAACCTTACTAAACTGCGCTGTTGGCGTGGGAACCACAAGCCACCTGCTTCCCATGACTACACCTGCGGGATGCGCTCAGCTCCCAATATGTATTTGATGAGCTCACCAGCTCTGGGATACATGAGTATGAGAAATATATGGAATGTACCAGCTAGCATGAGCAATAATTAAAACCAACCATTCTGGTAAAACTGTGATGTTTGGTGGCATCTCAAACACTTCAGATTTGCCTTTAGAATGAAACATCACCTAAAGCTGTGAGTTAAGTGTTGCTGGGTGCCGTGTCGAGGAACCTGCTTGTCATGCGCTGTCGCAAGAAGTTGTCACTCAAGTTTTTGTCCAACTGTTTTAGCACGCAAAGCCACTCCTTTCTTAGGAACTGAAATTCATTCGAAAACCACTTTTTAACAGTGTGTCTCTCTGTGAAAATAATCCAGTCACTACCTGTTGTTTTTTGTTTTTTCCTTAATAATAATAAAATGAGAAGATTTCCATAAACTCAGGTGGCATGTTTTTTTTAAATTGTCAAATAAGCCTGTATATGTTATGGAATTGTTTTTGCAAGCTAAAAAAAGCAACATTATTGAACTAGTTGTCTTGAACTTTCCTCTGCAGAAGTTGGATACTTTTTGCATTAGCTGTGCAGCAATCATTACAGTGCAAGTAGGGACTAATTTAAATCCATAGGTAACAGGTGCATACAGAGCAAATACCTACCCTAAACAATACACAATACAACCTAGCAACAACACCTTTACAAAGACAGTCTTTTTACGATAACACAGAAAGGCTTTGACTGAGTGCTGTAAAAAAGTAAATGCAACTTTATACTGCGCTTCCTTGTTAAGAAAAGGGCAATAACAAAAAAATATACCTGCTCTGGTTGTAGCAACAGTGTCCTCTCCTAAATATTCAGCCTGCAGAGAGCCGCTCCACCATCCACAGCCAGCGTCAGTCAGGACAATCGCTCCACTATGTGCGAAAAGTTCCAAGCGTGTTTGTGAATGTGTGTGATGCAGCATGTGTGTGCTGTATTTGGTAATGTTAGTTGTGTGGTGAGTTCCTTTCTCTGAGATGTTGTCTCACTAGTGGGTGGAGCTTAGGCCCAAACAGCAGGGCCCTCAGGCAACATTGATGTACCTGGTATTAGTCAAGCCTCAAGCGATGATTTACATGATGGGGTGGGGTGGGGGCTCTCATTTCTTCTTCCTGCTTAACTGCTCCATCTCTCATCTTTTGTAGAAATGACCACACCGGACTCATTTTGAAATTTTACACTGGAAATTGATAATCAGCCATTTCATCGCACTTCACACATAAAAGACATATTTTTCTAATGGATGTCACTTTAAACTCAACCTGTTTTTCATAAATTCTATAAAAAATCAGGAAGACCACCACAAATTGCAGCACTTTCCTTTCTTCATTTTTTTATGTGCTGCCACATGGTTGCTTCAAATGTCAAATATTAACATCAATACATCTGAAATGCTTAGTGTATGGAAAATTAAAATGATCATCTCTGTTCATTACTGCAAATAAAGCATACTTAACCTGTAATTCAGCTAGTTCTTACTGGTTTCTGGTTCTTTGGTATCAGTTGTGAAGCTGAAGTATTAACATTTGAACTCTCCTTACCACAAACATTGTATATAGTATATGCAACATACATTGCTTTAATTGTTTGAGCTTAATGGGTTTTTTTTTATTTTATGATAAAACCTCTTATCCATTTCTGTTGTCTGCTTGCAGTTGTGCCACTCATTGTGAAATCCCTGACCTACGAGGAAAAAAGGGGAGCATGCAGTGTTGGCTCCAATGTGCGTGATGCGGCCTGCTACGTGTGCTGGTCTTTCGCCAGGGCTTATGAACCCAAAGAGCTCGAGCCTTTTGTCCCTCAGATTGCCAGGTAATCTTCCTCGTCTTTACTTTGCCATAGAATCTTGCTACAAAATCAAACTAAAAGCACATTTTAATCAGTCAAATTTAGGGATGAGGATTTTTAAGATTTTATTGATACCAATGCAATAATCAATTCTGCTTATTAGTCAAATTCTTTATCGATTCTCTCATTCATTCCTTATCAATTTTCTGTTTGGAACAAAAAGTAGGGCTACACAGGTTATCAGCATCAACATAACTATCAACTCTGAGGCTGAACACAGTGTAGATGGAATGAGAGAGTATTTGCAAACCAGACAGTTTCATTTAGGCAATCAAGAGATGAAAGCCAAATGAACCGGTTTAATAATCTGTAAGATTTTTTGTGAGTTGCTGCTCATTGTGAATTATGTTCTTTTATAATTTGCATAGAAAATGCATGATTTGTCTCCAGGCAGTTATTTACTGCCTCAAACCAGTTTTTCTGTGCCACAGTAATCTTGCATGTCCCCACATAACCAGCAGATATACTTGTGTGCTGCTTTCATGCCTTCATATCGAAGTAGGCTGTAGCTTGATATCACAAAATTTGTCATTCTAAGATTGTGGTATCAGAAGGTGATCATCACATATCGTCTTGAGGTTATTAATAGCAATGGCACTGATGAATGATTTCCTATGAAACTGCTACTGCTGCCAAATGGTATGTGAAGTTGATCATGTTGTGGCACAGTGCCAGCTGTTCGTTTACACATGACCCTGTGTGCCCTGTCGACACAGTAAAGATACACTACATGATTTCATAGAGCCCTCATATCCCCAAAGATATATGTTGAGTTTTAGAATATCAGTAGTGAGGATGTTTGGGGATTGATAGGCATTTTTTGGCATTATAATCTCCAGGAAGTGTCTCTAAGGTCTATGTGTGGTGACTGCATGAATACATAAGAAGACCTAGTTGTGCAACTCAATTGTTTTTATGTTCTCTTGCCCCTGAAACTCCTGGTTTCTATAGTTAAAGTCTGTGTATTAAAGGTAGAGCTGCAATGTTTATTCCATCGACAGAAAATTAATTGGCAACTTTTTTGAAAATCAGATAATAGTTATGGTAACTTTTTAAGAAAAAAAAAGCGAAACATTTTCAGGTTTCACACCTCTTAAATGTGTGAATTAAATGCTTTTCTTTGTCATATATGACAATAAACTGAACCGCTTTGGACTTCTAAACTGTTGGTCGAATAAAACATAACAATATTTGAAAACATCACCTTTTCGCACTTTACCGGCTAGTAAACAATAAATTTAAACAAATGCATAGGGGGCAGTGAAAGAGAAAATAAAACATAATATTTAAAATGGATAGTCCTCTTTTTCAACATGCAACATGTAAGTGCCTTTTTGTCAGTAAGACAAGTGACTTTTACATAAATGTTCCTTATGGCTTTCTTCAGACATGACAAGAAAAGAGCTACATGCTTACGATATATTTGGAAGAGAGAGGAGGAGATTTGTATCAGCTTCATTGTCTAACTTTATTAAAGAGTGAATTTGTCTTACTGTTTTCTAATGTCTGATCATGCACAAGCATCAAATAGAAGACATGAAACCGGGACTTTGGTTTTACTCGTATTTGTTTGATGTAAAACATTTTGCTGGATGTTTATCCATTCATTCATGTAACATGATTGCTATGAAGAATTTTGCACAAAAGTGACCAGGTTGTATTCAGACCTGAGACTGACATGTTCAATGTTAGAGTTGCAGTTTTACCGACAGTAGGGACTGGACAGAAATGGCCTCTTTTGGTTTACAGGATAGAATGCAAAATTGCTAAGAAGGCGTTGTTCCAGTATCAGAAGCTGCAGCCAGCCTTAACAATGATGAGTAACTTTTTTTCAAACTTCCACATCTGATCGGCAGCCAGTGTAGAGAAACAAGAGAGTAATATCATCCAATGACGTACACTCAGTCTTTGTCAATAGTAACGGTTTGCCTCCACCTTGATCTCTTGTCTCTCGGTGTGCATGTACAAACCTGCGGCCTCTGACTGTGCAGACCAGCTCTGCAGTGTCAGTTTGAACCCCTGCGACTACCATTATCATCAGCAGTCGTGACAACACCCTCCCTTTCCCTAGCCTACAGGATTGCCAGGTTTCGCCTGTTGCTGTAGGTTTCGGTCGCTGTTTGGCAGCAGTGCTCAGACAAGCTGGTTCCTGCTCTATTCATCACCACTTGATGACATTTACAGAAAACTCACTTTTCTGAATGTGCGACGAAGTGACTTGGGGGCACACACATGCACACACACACAACTGTATCTCTGCTTACACAGTTGCAGTTACACTGTGTACTTATTAATTCTAGCAGCCGCAGACATAATTCAGAATACCCTTCAGGTAGTGCAATCATGAGTGCAATCAGGACTGTTTTGTTTCCAAGCCCTCGGGGCAGGGGCAGTTAGTAAAGCCAAGTCGGGGCAGTAAGTAAAGCTCCAGGCCTGAAGCTTGCTGTTAGGAGGCAGAGAACTTGGGAGGAGAGCAAACAAGGCAACAGCGGTTAGTCTCAGGCTGTCACTTTGTGATGTTTAAGTAGGTGGCCCCCTTCAACAACTGACATTCACACACACCCTCCCGAGACTTGTAGAGGCAGTGTAGAGTGCAGGGATAATGAGGTCAAAAAAATGATCAGATACAACTTCCAGTATTGCAGCAGAGTCATGGTTAATCATGTCGTGGCTTCGTTTACATATACACTGTTCCAGGAACCTGTGCACCTCAACCCAAGGCAGTTTCAATGTGGTGATGTAATCTAGATTTAGACATAAGTAAATCTCAGTCACTGAATCATAACAACTGATGTTGAGACACTGTAACAGGGCAGAGGATTACAAGGTTATTAACTTAGTAAAGGAAATGTTGCAAGACAGAGACACTATGGGAAATATGTGCCAATTTTTCAAGTTGTAAAAGGTTTGTAAAAAGTGATGATACACAAGTACACAAGTACACAAGACTGGGGGGTTCCCGCAGTCATGGCATGTCTGGAAAACTAATGACATTTTAAAAGCTGTTTTCCAGGCCTACAAATGGTTTGGAAATGTTGGAATTTAAAAAGTTCTGAAGATTCGTTCGATTTTTAGGCTTTTATTTAAAATGTGTTTATAAAAATCACCAAAACATGTCTAACATTACACGAAATCCTTTCCTCATGTTACTGATTTATTACTGAATGTGTTGCATGACTGATTGAAATGTCACCAGGCTGGCATTGCGTCATTGCTAGGCTGCGCCCCCTTTTTAGGTAAAGAGAAACAGGAAAATGCTGAAAAGCCGTTGTTTAAGAGGTTAACTGAGGCTTTCACACTGAAATCTGAGGCACATAAGCTATGTATATATTCTCTGTCAGTGTGGTAAATTGCTAAATGAAGCTGATGACACTACTAATAGATAGCCAACGCTAATTTGAGTGGGTGGCTGCTGCAGGACAGTCATACAGCAGCATCAGACTGTCGTCTCCAGCTAAATCTCAGTCCGTTTGCTGGCTATCAACAGGTTGGTTATTTACAGACAACACTTTGACTAACAATGCCTTCTGATTTAATCGAATGTACGTATTTGATTGAATCATCAGGTATTTTGGTCTGGATATTTGTACATGAAATATCTGGCCCCTGTGTCAGGTCATTCATTCATTTGGATGAGGAAAGACTGCAGGGACATGATGTTGATCAGCCTTCATTTATGGAGGTATTGCTTTCCCTCAGGTTCAGGCAAAATCACAAAACAATCATATACATGGCTATTAAACAAACTTTTGTTTAGCAAGAAATAAAGGTACAGGAACGTGATAAAAGTCAAATCCAAACTCGCATCAAATTGCATTGACATCTATGCAATCTGTGGTTTTCGATCCCCCAGAAAGGGGCGTGGCCATGGCAAAGGCCCTGTTTATGCTGGCCTGGTCTATTGGCAGTGGGCGTTGGCAGCTAGTTGGCAACAGAAATATCTAAGTGAAGTGAACATTTGCTAGCAGTTTGCTTGACTGCAAATGCCCGGGAAGTGTGTGTGTTATAATGTATGGTTTCATCGCTATGTAGGCTTATCCATTCTAAACTCAGTGATGGCATGGGGTAAAATATGGAAAAGTTTTTAAAGCAGATTGGTCAAAATGTGTGGGTATCCTGTAAGGACAAGACACATGGCAGTACATTTTACACTCAAACAGCTATAGTGGAAGACTCATGGGTGCTGACTTTTTTTTATTTGATTGCAATCAAGTTGAGTTGTTTAGTCATTATTTTTTGACTGTGAAAACCCTTAATTACTGAAGAAATCTTCATCAGATCAGGTGCACACTTCTAGGTAAGTCTTTTCATCAGATTATCTATACACTCCATTGCACACGTTGTGTTTCTCTCTGCAGTGCTTTGCTGATCACAGCTGTGTTCGACCGAAATGTCAACTGCCGCAGAGCTGCTTCTGTAAGTCCTCCGGTCGACATCCGACTAAAGATTTTCAGTTACATGACCTCAGTTAAATTTAATGTCTCATTTTGTCCTAGGCTGCCTTCCAGGAAAATGTCGGCAGACAGGTTTGTGACCACTGTATTAACTACTTGTGTATTATGAGTAATAGAACCACAGTGATTTGATGTTTATTTGCTACCAAACATTCAGGTCTTGCTCAAACTTGCCTTGGTAGCAAAAGCTTTTGAAGCAAGCACAGCTACAGGGCACCGGCAAACGTTTGATTTACCTGCAGCATTTGAGCCATAAATCTCTCTTAAAATCTTAGATCATTATTTGAAATCGGGACCAAATCACTGATTTTGTTAATATTGAACAACATGGGCCATTCTTTCTTAATGCACTGAAAACATTTCAGCTGTTTGTTGCTTGATTATGTGTCAACAGGGGACATTTCCTCATGGTATTGACATCTTAACTGCAGCAGACTACTTTGCTGTTGGTAATCTCAACAACTGCTATCTGAACATCAGGTAAGAAACCCTCTAGCAATTACAGCCATGCTTTCTCAGTCACACAATACTAAAGTTAAGCTGCGCTTGGACAAATGTTTAGGACAGTGCATTTAATAATTAAGCGGGGTGGTAAGAGGTAGTGTCCCATCCTTCCTCACTGACAAAGGAAGTGACAGATAGAAACCAGTCCTACTTCACAGCTGAACTTGTGACCAAAGATTCTTCTCCTCCTCTCCCGTCCCACTGGCCAACTAGAGGAAGTCACTCAGGTCTAGGAAGACTTCTTTGCAGACACCATTACATGATTTATGGTTGGTTAAGTGCATAGAAATATGCAGCTTTTTATCAGTGAAACGGTTCAAACTATATATTAAATATAATATTCTGGCATTGGGGGGTTAGATTATGAGCAATGATGATAAGATGACAGTGCTGCCTAGACTGAAGTCTTGTGCCGTCACCAAGGTGGACAAATATATGAGAGAAAATTCCCCCCTTTCCTTGCTGTGAAAATGCAGTTTTATCTACTTTTTTGTTTAGCTGAACCCTAATCGGAAAGGTTAGCTGCAAATGAGCTTAACCTAGATGCCCCGCATACATGTCTTTAACTTGGTTAGCCTGTAAAGAATGTGTTCCAATATGACCCTGCCATCTTTGTACATACACACGTGGCTTGTAAGGAATGAACTGTGTGCAATGAAGCCAACACAGAAAAGCTCCAATACCCTTTCAGGAGTTGTCACCTCCTGGCAGAAATATGTCATCACCTGCAGAGTAAACATTCAAGCAGAAAAATGGAGGAAGATGCTAGCCTTTGGGCATGACTGAAAATAGAAAAGCACGTTACAATGTAAAAATAGACAAAAGAAGTGGAACATAATGTATGGTGGCTGAAATATTTTTTTATTGTTGTGTTTGTTGGGTTTTTTGCAGCTAAAGCTTTCTTTTTTGTCCTCAAAGTGTCTATATAGCTAGTTTCCCAGAGTACACCAAGGCCATGATAGATCATTTGATGGCAATGAAGATTAACCACTGGGATGGGTAAGTGCTTGCATCTTCCTGTCTTCATAATTGTCACCAACTATGATTGTATAAGCATTTTTATTTTTGAGGACAACCCTTTATTCTTTGCATGTTTTCTAGCGTCATCCGTGAGCTTTCCACCAAAGCACTCCACAACCTGACGCCTCAAGCACCTGATTATATGGCAACAACAGGTAAACAATGTCACCTTACCTGTTCCACAGGCAACGGAGAAAGTAAATTGCTTAAGAAAAATGCCTTTTGGAAATCTACTGAAACCTATAATTATTTGTCCTGAGTATATACACTCTTTCTTCTTGGTTGGTTTCAGTTTTGCCACAGCTGTTGCCCATGGCAGTCGGTCTTGACCTCCACGGTCGCCATGGAGCCATCCTGGCATGTGCAGAGATTACACACGCTCTATACAAACTGGGCCTTCAGACCAACAGGTAGACTTTAATAGCAAGTCAGTGGAGCAAGATGTCATAGTCTGGACTTCTGGCATGTGTTGTTTTTTTTTTTCTTTTTAACCACCCGTACAATGTTAATATACTGTGACGATAATCATTTGTCATGATGTGATGTGAAATGTGAAACTTTGTGGCTCAACAAATTAGAACACTTATATCTGAACTGCACCCTGAGGTAATAAGTAATGGTAATGTTAATGCTGTACTGATAGTTTGAAGCTTCATACACAGCATTGACGTTTCTCTGCGTCAATATTTGTAGGCATTTAGAGTTCCAAAAACAACATTTTCACTGTGGTTAAAAAGTGTTTGCTCTCCTGCTTGCTGCACAATTTTGGGCAAGGCATGCACCTGTATTAACGGGCAGCAATCTAATAAGATCATATATTAAATTTATATTGTCACAATAACAAAAAGACACATTTTATCCGATGAATCACTTAATTCAAAGTGAAACTTTTTTGAGTATTCTTTTCATTTTTTTAGGGCAATGACATAAAATATGAAGACAGACATTCAAAGCTGTGAACATGAATGATTGTCACATGTTGTCCTCTTGCATTTGTCCTACAGGACTGTGGTGGACATCATTTCTTCTGAATGTGTGGATGCATTAAAAAACATTCATCAGATGGTAGGTGAAAACATTTCAAAATTGTTTCAAATTGAATGAACTGGTGAAACCATCCTTTGTAGCTGATAACTATGTGTTGACTTATTTTCAGCTGCATGACAGAAAACAGTACAGGTAGGCTGAGGGGATCTGTTTATTTTTTTAGCTGTATGTTTTAAAAAACATGAAAGTTGTTTTGGTTTCATGTAAATTCTGCTTTTTTGTAGGGGGTTTGGTGGAGAGCTAATGAGGCCAGCCAGTAAGTCAAACAGCAAATAACACATCTCTCACAAAGCAATTCATTGGTTTTAATAAGTTGTTGCAAGAAACACTATGAAAGATTAAAGATTAAAGGCAGTGCTATTTTCTCAACAGTAGATGTAATCAGCTGTATCTTTTCTGCAGTGTGCGTCCTTATTGAAAAGCTGTCCCTGTCCAAAATGCCTTTTAAGAATGATCCTGTAATCAGTAAGTTAATTTGTTTGCTGATGTGCTTTTACACATTTTTATTTCATTTAACATCATATCTCACAGTCCCTAATGTTGTGATACATGTGTGTTTCAGCTGGCTGGCAGTGGCTTATTGATGACAGCATAAAGACTCTTCATCTTGTTTCTAGTGGTGTTAAGGATGCCATTTTGGTAAGCTTTGCTTAATTGAATCAAAGTAACGTAGTTTTTCTGAATCAAGACTAGTATTTTATAAACAAATAGTGGCAGTCTTGATTTCCACAGTAACGTGATATTTGTCATTTACCACTCAATGATCTTCATCCTCCTGTCTGCAGGTTGCTGTGGTATCGGCCTTATCTGCCTTGTGTGAGGAGTACTACCAGGTCAAGCTAGGCCAGGCTGAGTCTCAAATGCAGGGTGAGTTGAATATTATTTCCTTTTTCCAATACTTCTACTGTATGTCTGAATTTGAAGGTCATATCTGTGTGTGTGTGTGTGTGTGTGTGTGTGTGTGTGTGTGTGTGTGTGTGTATAGAAGTCCTGGTATCTCAGTACACTGAAGGGCTCAAGAGTCCACAGATGCTCACTCGTTGTGGATCTGCTCTGGCCCTCGGCTGTCTGCCAAGATTTATGATCCACAGCAAACTGAAGCAGGTGTGTGTTGAGAGAATGTGTATTTTCAAGCTGTTTTACATCTCACTGCGTCAGAATTTAGATGTGTCTGTGTGTGTGTGTGTGTGTGTGTGCATGCATGTTTTAGATCGTTGAAGGCCTCCAGCAGATGTGCACTGTCAGCCAGAAGGAGGGGACTTTTACAGAGGCGAGGAGAGATGCAGTCACAGCAATTGCTCAGTGAGTATACATTTACACTTCTATTTATTCCTTCTGTTGTTTTTTTATGTCTCAGCGCAAGCAACATCCGCGGCCGGAGGCATCATGTTCTTGGGATGTCTGTCCCATTCTCGTGAATGCGATATTTCAGGAACGCCTCGAAGGAAATGGACTCAAAATTGAATTGATTAGGCTTTGGTGGTCCCCACATGTTTTTAACTCAAGAATTCATACGCTTATTATGACAAAATTTCACACAAACTCTTTATAGTATAAAATGATGAGGTGATGACGCTTGGTATCCAAAAGGTCAAAGGTCAACTTCAACAAAAAAAGTAATAAAAATACATTTATTTGGTATAATACTTTTCATGAAAATTACATTCACAAAGAGCTTCACAAAATAAGTTCATAAAAAAATACAGTCAATAAAACAAAGGAACTTTAATAGAGGGAAAGCACACAACAATACAAACATAAGCCACAAGAGAAGAGTAAAAGAAAAGACCACAAAGCAAGAACGACGTCTCTTATGGTGGGACAAAGTCTTTTTGAAAATATGGGTCATCAGTTGCTTTCTTAAGCCCTCTACAGAGATGGCAGACCGTGTGCCAAATGGAAGAGAGTTACATCGTTTAAAAGCTTCTACCTAAAAGACACGATCACCTTTTGTTTTCAGCCATCTGATGTTCTGAAAAAACACATTTTAAGCCATTATTCACCTTCAGTACTCAGGAACAGAAGGGGGACATTTGGTCTAATACTGAAATGGTGACACTAATCTTGGGTACCCACCCTGACACTTTGAAAACTGTAAAGATCCTTTATGCTGCTGGGTTGAAGCGTGTGAGGCATTCACATTTCTCCAATAACTACTCTTAATGCCTTTTATGAAAGTCCTTTAAAGTCATCTACATATATAATATGAGTCTGGACAGACATGGATGTAAACTGCAACTAGACTGGATGGTGGATTTGTACTACCACGAGGCAGTAATTCTAGTTTTCTGCGTTTTTATCTCAAGTTGTTGTGGTTTAGGCTTATGTTGCGGAGGCCCCTCAGTCTCTCTTCTGTTCTTTGTCTTCCCTGTCTGTTAGTTTAGCCGCGTAGTTGTGAAGGCAGTAATGCTAAAATCAACAGTAGACTGACTCTACCTGCACAACCTGAATGACGTGTCTGTCCATTGTTTATTTACAACCTTTTTTTAACCATTTTTTCTCAAAATTGTAATTTTTTCTTATTTCTTCTGTTCATCAGATACTGTATCTCTTCTGGTGGCCCTTTTAGTTTTTTTGTTAATACGTACATCTTTCTCATCCTCCATCAGAGTGTGTGTGAAGGTGGGTGTTTGTGCTGACGGCTCCCCAGACTCAGCTTTGTGCTCGGAGAATGTGGCCGAGGTGTACGGCGTTCTGCTCAACAGCATGAATGACTACACGACAGACAGCAGAGGGGATGTAGGGGCCTGGTAAGTAAACTTCCTTTTCAACGCATTAAGTAAATAATCACACAAACACTCTCAGCTGACAAATGCACACATGCTCTTTTAATTGGCCTCAGGGATCAGGAATGCTCCCCTGCCTGAGGACTCTGTTGTTTTTCTGTCCCTCCACCTAGGGACACAAAGCCATGACAATGACATACATGCCTGTCTCACTAGTAGCCCGAGGCCATGCTTACCGCCTTGCCAGGAATGTCACCAAGCTTGTCACTTGTCCTCAAACCTTGGGATGGGCTGTGTCTTTCACACTGTCTAGTAATCTTTTTCTTTCCTTCATTCTTTGTCTAGATTCTGTTTTCCTCCTTGTTTGCATGTCCTCATCTCTGCTGTCACTGTTTTCATTTTTTCACCACACTTTTCTGCCTTTTTTTTTCAAGCCCTCGCAGGACAGATTTCTCTCCACTGAGCACCTGTTTCAGGGTGTGACTTTTGAATGAATACCCTGATTAACATTTCACATAAACAAATTGTGCCCTGCAGCCATGAAGCTAATTTGACTATAAAACTGCCATATACAGCAACACTAAAATGCAAGCTTCAAATGATGGTGTGCATGCTTGTGCCAGCTTGTGTTTCATTTGTATGTGTGCACCATTTGTCATGTTTGTTTTAAAAAAATATTTTCAAGGAGTTGCCGCTTTAATCATAATGATCAATGTGTGTAAAGTACACTCACGCCCATGTCATTGCAAGCACAAAGTCTTTACGCTCTTTGTCATGTGCCCAGGGTGAGAGAGGCGGCCATGACGAGTCTGGTGGATGTGACTTTGCTGGTTTCCAGCAGTGCTCCAGAGATCCTTTTGCCAGACCTGTGAGTAGCAAACAAAGAAGTTTCATTAACACCATACATCTAGAGAGACTTCACACTGTGTGTCACGTCAGCAGCAGCTGATCGTAATAGACTTGTTGTATGTTCATCGGCTTGAGTAATCTTTAGTGTTACTTGGATGTCACAAGGTGTGGCCACAAACCTCAGCCTAAATTAATCCAGCTTGGATCAGGTAGGTATTATGATAATAACAGAGGTTTAAAAAGTTATGTAACATTTACTTAAACCATTGATTGGACATGAGCTGATATCTTTAAAAAAAGAGTCACATCATGATGGAATTCACACCTAGTGTTGCCTTTGGGCTAAGTCATTGGATAATTGTTTGTCACCATTTATTTATCACCAGAACCAGGGCTCGAAATACTTTTTTCTCTGAACATTCACCGGTGCATTCAACTTTTAACAACATTTTTTTGACCATCGGCAAACATCTTTGTTACCATTTGGTGTATTTTTCCATATTTATCGCACTTAACAGTTATGTAATTACAGTAGTGTACAGTGAAACTGCTACGGAGCATTTTAAGCATTTTTTTATTATTATGTAATCATATAAGGACTACTTTTGTGACTTGTTTTCTTCTAGTTTCTATGACCATTTATCTATATAATTGAATAAAGATTACTAACTACTAACTTTTCATAATTACAACAGCTTTTAATGCAGTTTGTAAATAATTTAAATGAGACACTGACAGTTGTGAAAAAAATCACATAATATACTTTATAATATTTCATAAAAAGAATTGTAAAAAGTAGAAATAGCACTTAAATTTTGTATATGAAGAGGTATGATCTGTGTGTCAGGTATAGTGATACATTTTAATGTAATGTCACAGGGACATATTAAATGGAATTTATTGAGAAACTACTATTATTATTATCTTAATGAAAAAATATTTGTGTAAAAACAAATAAACGTTAGTTTATGTTTTTAAAATTATAATTTACTCAAATTTTGGCAAATCAGCATGAAAGTACTGAGAAAAGAAAATGTTTTATTTAAACAGTAATACTGTTATGATCCCCTAGTCAGCCAAAGTCAAAGTGTCAGTTGCGGGAGTCTCACAGTCAGTGTGAGAATTGGCACCTATAACAAGTTTTTTACACAGGTGAATGTGGAACTGAGAATGAAGTACACTTGTAAACTTTTACATCCACTGCTGTGCATAATTTGAGCCCTGAGAATCCTAGCTAAAAAGGTACAGAAGGTTGGTATAAGTTAGAAAACAATAGGTGATACCTTAGTGAAGTTTTTTTCACTGTTCTGTCTGCAGGGTTAAGTGTATGATGTGCTGCTTGGCCCAGCAGGCAGCTGAGAAGATTGACCGCTACAGAGCCCATGCTGGCAACGTCTTCCTGCGCATCCTCCACAGCACAGAGCCTGTAGTACCTCACATCCCCCACAGAGAGGAGCTGTTGAGCATTTTTCCATTGTGAGTCACCCCCGCCCTCAGCCAGCAGCAGTACAAGCTGCAGTGATTTTTAATCATTATGCCCGACTCTTTTAGCAAATATACATAAAATATGAAAGTTTGATGTGGAACAATTGTTTATGTGCCAGCTTGTGTTATTCGTCGATCTTTGACTCCTCTTGCTGTGTCTTTCAGTGAAACCACAACCAGTCTAAACTGGAATGCTCCATCCCAAGCTTTCCAGTATATCACCCAGCTGCTGGGACTGCCCCAGTATCAGTACCACGCCCTGCTGGGCCTCACTGTGTCTGTGGGAGGGATCACCGAGTCTACAGTAGGTCAACTATGATGAAAGTTTAACATAGTCACTTCAGAGCAGGATGATGTGCAAACAAAGTTTAAAGTAAAAATGAAAAACTAAGGGTCATTTAATGCTTTGATGAGGCGGTATGACCCTATCATAATATGCATGGCGTTCGTCAGTGATACAGCCTGCAGATGATGATCACCGCTCTCCACAACATGTTGCACACATTACTCCAACTGCTGGGGGAGCGGCGGCAACACTTCCAATCAAAGTTGCTTTACATTCTCTCTCTCTCTCTCACTCTTGTTTTTTCCTCCAGTCCAATGTAACTTATGCCAGTTACACACAAGAACTACCAGTTTCATGTGTCTACTGTGCACTCTTTTTTGTGTTTTTTGTGTCTTTTTTGTGTTTGTGTACACTATGTGAGCAAAAGATACCTAATTCTAATGTTTTGTCATTCATCTAATTCTAAATCTCAATATTATCATTAGTTATTGTAGGTTAATGGCAGCACAGCCATACAATATTTATGACATTACACAGACTATATGGTCTGCATAAAAACACACGCAAGTGTGCGCACACACACCCACGCACACACGCACACGCACACGCGCGCACACAGACACACACACACACACACACACACACGGGTCAACCCGAGCAGCTCTATGCCCTGTTAAGACACCTAATTTTGATTTTTTTCCTTTAATTTGTTACCCATTTGTATATTATAAAGCTTGACTTTCACCTACAAGATGTTTGTAGACGTGTCTGTAATTGCATTCACATTTCAAGACCATTAATAAGAAATTCACATTTTGATGAAACTTAGAGGAAAAAAAATGCTGGAATGAGAACATTTATTGAGTTTAATAAGAAATATAATCAATTTTTACATTTTATGGCCCTTAAAATGTTGTTTCAGTGTTTTACTGCAAGTAGGACATATAGAACCTTGGAAATATATATATAACAGAGACACTGTTTCGTTAGACTTTGCTCATTAGCAAGCTGGGAGGTTTGTACCGCCTCAGCCCATTTCATTGTGGAAATTCAATTTTCTATTACACAGAAAGGCCTGACGATTTGTTGTTCTTTTTTGGACAGTGGTAAATCTGGCTGTCAGGAATGAGTTGGCAAAGTCAGCTAAAGGTTGTTATTTTTCCGCAGCACTTCAGGCCAGCAGGGGGAGCCATGTGTCTAATGTAGTCTACTCACTCCACTGCACCCTTACTGTCTCTGATGCCTCACTTTCAATTAATTTTTAAAATCACAGATATTAGGCAGTGTCACTTTGACTTATCTCCACTCTGTCCCTGCTGGACATACTGTGGCAACCACCTGTGCTGGAAGCGTTGATCCACACTTATCCAGAACAAATTGATCTGACAGCTCCCTCATGGTGCTGGCAAGCGAGAGTTTCCCATCAGTCGAACCTTTGCATTTCACTGCTAAATAACATCTTAAAAAGCGTGCCTGATACTTTCCACTCCTGACCCCTTGAACACCATCAGTGGGAGGTTCAGCAGGGGCCCCAAACTGGGGTTGATCAAGTTCTCCTCCAGTATGACCTAACCTGTTAAAAGCAATCATTCAAAGGAGCTCCTGCTCACAAAGATTTTTGATGGTGGGGTTATTTTTAGCTTTAAGTGTTTGTGGATGTTATAAAAGAAAACAAGTTTAAAGCCTGTGATAGCAGCAGTCAAGTTGAACTCATCTACCAATGAAGGCTGTAAATATATTCCCTCAGAGATGATCTGGCTCTCGTCTTGCTTCTACCTCCTGCTCTCCCAGCCTTTCTTTGCCATAGATACATCCTCAGAGACGGGAAAAACTGATATATTTGTACAGGGTTGCATGCAGGAAACTGAGCCAATACTGCATCGATATATGTGCCAAGATTACCATTCTCACACCACAGGCGCATATTCACACAGGCCAGAGAGATGAGGCTTCCACTAACTTTCCAGGAACTGCCTTGAAGGCCAGCCTCAGTGTAGAGAGATCATAAGGCTGTGCAAAAGTCAAACAGCAGAATCTGTCCCAAGAGTCCCACAACTGAGTAAAATAATTCTATACTAACAAGTGTTTCACAGTTTTTGCTTGCATAATTTTTGCTATTATAAACTGTAAATGCCTAAAATAATATTTAATCATTCAAACACATACATCTAATACACAAATAATGTTGTATGTAGGTGTTGATGAGGAAATCGGTTTCCGCATTACTCTATCTATCTGTGACATGTTGTGTTGCTATTTTATGTTGCTATGTTGCAAGTGTCAAGGTTTGACACTTTGTTAACTGCAGCCTGATGATATCATCATTTTTATGTGTTTTTCTTTACCTCAGGTTCACCCTCATTCACCCATAAGCACACAGTCAGATTGTTGTTACAGTATATATAAAACATCTATTTTTACATATGTTTTTACAGTAATATTTGTGATGCAAAAGAGTACAAAATTTTACAATATGGCAATGTTATTGTACAAAACAATTAAGCAATCTTAGAAGGCCGGGTGTTTTATCTATATGAAACTGCATCATATTTTTCAATATAAGATATGTGGCAATGCTTGATTAAGATCTTCTGCACGTTTTATCTTTTCCGGTTGGTGCATCTATAGCCTGTGTTTGCTCAGTTTCTCCTAGTGTTGGTTGTCCAGCACTCTCTTGGTTTACTGTGTTTTTATTGCAATCCTCAATAAAATCGTTCATGGTCCCATCCTTACTCTGTACCTGACTCTACAACTAACATCATCACTTTTTATTCCTCAAAGCAACAATAAATGTAAATGTGTTTTTTTTCCCTCTGTTTTAACTTCTACTGTCTACTGCTTCCATTCAGGTACATTTTTCCTCCCTGTCATTGTTTGACTATCTGAGAAGGATCCAGGACAACAGTGCTACTCTGACACAGTTTGGAGATACACTGCTAAGCGTCTTTAGGGATAATCTCCGTAATGACAGGTACACACACACACACACACACACACACACACATAACCTTTCTATTTTCTTGATCTTGTTGGATGTATTACTTCAGGCCCTTTCAGTCACAGACTATTGAATGGTTGGATTTTTTAAGAGTAATTGTCCTTTACCTTTGGTTATATGTGATGCAATATTTTTCCTTTGCTTTTATTTTTATTATGTATGTTTTTCATTTTTACTGGTGATGGGAAGTGTACCTGTAAAGTGTACTATATAAGTGCAAAATTATCTTATCAATCTCATTTTTATTCATAGTGCTATCAGTACATTAAGGGATTCATCTTTAACAAACTTAAAAGTCACAGAAAAAAAATAGTTCAGTATACTAACAGCATTAAATATTCTATCTTCGACTTCAGTAACAGTGTTTTCTTTTCCTTTTTATAGGGTGTCTGTTCCTTTTCTTAAGATGCTTAATCAGATGCTTGCTAACAGCTGCTTTGAAATATTCACCACACAAGAGAAGTAAGTGTTGCAACATCCTTGTTAAAAAAATAAAATGTAGATGATGTGTGTGAGCACTAAAGTTTTTCTGTCTTTGTTTTCTAAGTCATCCATTCTGTTTGGATCTTTTGGCTCTTTGCAAAGAGTTCAGGAAGGCCAAAGACATTTCCAAGCTGCGCGCCTGTATATCTGTGTAAGTCTCCATCTCATTGACACATTGTATACTGTACCGAGGCAGAAAACATCATCCATGTTGACTGTGCTGCTCTTTGTTTTTCTCAGTTTCTGTGGGCTGATCCAGTTCCAGGGTGAAGTGAGGAAGAAGGTTTTGTCCCAGCTGCTGATACTTCTCTGCCATTCCTTCCCAGTGGTAAGTTCACAAGACAGTAATGCTCACCCATTTTTAATATATGTAAATAAATGTATGAAGGAACCAACAAAAAAAATTCATCCACTCTATTCAGCCCTGCACTCTGCTCTGCACATACCAGTGAAACGTGTCTTTATCCTGCAGAAATTACGAGATATTATTGCACAGTTGGGTTTAGTATGTAGCTCTAGGTGTAACATTGTTAGTTGGTTGGTTTATCCACCACTCTGGTCCAGACTGAGATATTGCAACAATTGTTAGGTGAATTTCCCCACCAGTCATGGTCCTCAGAGGATGACTCCTAATGACTGGTGATCCCCTGAGTTTTCTTTCATCACAAGAATGAAGTTCACGTTTATGCTTTTTAAGTGCATCGGCTCAACAGTTAGTGGATGAATTTCTATGAAATTTTGGTTTGGACATTTATGTTCCACTTCTGGGGACTTTAATAACTTTGATAGATCCCTGGCTTTTTTGTAGCAACATCATCATGTAAAAATTTTGATTGGTCCAACACTTACAGTACATATGACCAAATACCTGCAAAACATATGATATTCCCATTAGCCTCTGCTTTGCCTTGTGTTTAGTGCTCATTACCAAATGATAACTAAGATGGTAAAAGTGGTGAACTTTTTACCTGTTTAACATCAGCATGTCAGGATTGTCATTGTAAACATGTTTGTACGCTGCAGTTTGCATTTTCGTCAGTACAGGGCAGCGTCATAAACAACTAGCATTTCAGCCCTGGGTGACCTACAGGTCATTTTCTAATTAAAAATAGAATTAATCTGATTTGTATAGGGAATTATTTTGTACTAAAAAAAGTTTCAAAAAAAAGGGCGTTTGTTAAAACAAAGTGCCAGGGGAGGATCCTCTCCTGACGTTAGAGCTAACCCCCAAGTGTCCTCAAAGTCTAGAAACATTCCTGCGGGGCTGTTGCGACTGACTGTAAAATATCTGATTTGTGTGTCCTATAGGCTTTGTGTCAATCCTTGCACCAAGTTAATTAAGTCAACAAGTCAGTAAATTTTAAATTTGTAAAAAGATGAGCTTTGAGCCTTTTTAATGTTTATTCATTTTATCTGAAAAAATATTATTAATGTTAATTAAATTAATGTTTATTTTGATGTGCCCCTTACCACCTGTCATTTTGCAAGAGTGGCCTCTCGGCAAAGCAAGTTGAATATCCCTGCTGTAGAGTCTTATTTAACAGCTACGATAGACAAAAAACAAAAAGCTTTTTGTCACTTACAACCCTAGATCAGAAAGACTACAGCCAGCCAGATGTACGAGATGCTGCTGACCTACGATGATGTCATAGACCCTGAAGTGCTGGATGATGTCATGACCCTGCTAAGTGATACTAATTGGTTAGTGTTCACGTTTGAACATCAGCAGTTGTTAAAAATTATCTTATCGTTAAATGCTTTTATGTAATGTGGTCGTGTTGGGTGTCTGTTCCAGGGAGAGTGACCTTGCCACAGTACGAACCCACAGGAATCAGCTCTGTGATTGGTTGGGAGTACCCAAGCCACAGATGGTTACCAAGGTAACCAGGATATCTGTAGGTTGTAGGTGTAATTACCCTGTTGGGCTAAGTTAACCTGAAATCTGTCTTTCATCAGCAGAGCCCTGTCCAGGTTTCCTGATCACCTGTTGCTGTGAACACCAGCTGCAAGTCATGTAGGTAGACACCATGTTGTAAGAGTTAAGAATGGATCCGCTCATCTGAACGTGCCCTGCATCTGCTGGTCTGACCATCTGCCAAAAAACAACACATGGAGTGTATCACAATCTGACAGTTTTACATGGCAATAAATGGATGAAAAACATCAGTTATTTCTGCTAGTTTTGTTACTATTACACAACGTTCTTGCACGCCAGAAAGTTTTTTGACAGGTGCATCAGATCAAAAACTGTGATAAACTAAAAAAAACAGCACACACTAAGTCACTTGTACCCTCATTATTAACAATGTTTTGGCCCCTGCATAATGACAGTCTGAACATCAATAGCAAGGTGAGTCAAAAGAATGTGCCTTTTTTCTCCCTTTTGCTTTTGGACCATTCAAACGTTAAGCACATCTGTGTCATTAAGCTTTTATTGCAGTTTTCTGTGCACAGCTTCTTTCTCACATGTCCCATTTAGGTCAAAGTCTAGTGAGACTTTGGAGATGGTTTCAGTAGAGCTGTTTACTTGTAACCTGTTCTTGGAACAACACAGATAGGTGAAACTGAAACTGAAGCTTGCGTACACTCCAGGGAAATGGTTGCCATTTAGACGTTTTGGCACCAATTGTGGAATGTCACTGGGGCCCTGCTTCCCCTTGGGTCCCACGCAGACCTACTTTTTCTGCATCGGTGGAGGTGCCAGGAACGAGGGAGGAGTCCCAGGCCTGATAGCGGAGCCTCCCTGGTTCCCTGTGGAACAGAGCCTGTTGAGGCACTATTGGTCCAGGCTTTCTCATTAGAGTCTGATAGAAGCCACATTGTCTCAGCCAGCTTCTCTGTCTCACACTGACAAAGATAACGATTGTGGCATCATTTTCTAATTAGGTGGTTTCTGATTGTTTATCCTACATTGCAGAAACTCCCCAGGCTAGTATTCACTATATTGCATTACTTTTTTTCGGTAACATGATTAATTTAACCAGGTTTATCCTTTCCCATGGAAACTAATGTTCATTTGGACCCTCTTAAACTGGGTTGAAAAATGGTTATTATTTTTATCCTGTGTTTGGCTTTCTGGACTTCAGCAGCTCATGTAATTGTGTATGTGCTGCCAAATCATCAATGACATCTGGCCATTATGGCCTGGTTTTTCTTTAACTGTCGATAATCATGAAGCCATTGACTTTTATTATAAACACTGTTGAAATGGAACTTCACCAACTTGTGGTTTTACTCCAAGTTTTAAAATACCAAACACATATTTTAAAAGGATCACTTAATTTGACTAATATCACTATAGAAACTCTGCACTGTGAAACAAAAACACGCCAGTATCAAAAAGTCCTCATTTAGTCATGTGGTAATCCATAAAACTTAATATTAAAATGATGTTGTAATTTATTAACTGTACTAACACACCCAGGAAATGTGCTAATTTGTGATTCTAATTTTGAGGTTAAAGGTAAAGCAAAAATAGTGGTTTCTTTCTGAGCAAATTATACTTTTTGGAAAGTACTAGTTAAATACATGTGAAAAGACTATAAACTATACCATATTGCACGGTGAAGTTAGTCCGTTAAACTTTTTTTCTCTTGTTCTTTGTTTTTTTGGGGCCAGGTCTGAAATCATGGCTCAATGACGCACTGGAGCCGTCTGTAACACAGCCGCTCCCTCACTAAATGCAAACTAACATTAGAGCGTTTCGTATCAGTGGCGTTTGGTTCGCTTCATGTTTAAGCGGCCAGTTAACGTTCTACAAGCTCTCTTTTCTCTTTGAACCTATTAATTGCATGAATAAACAACTCTTTTATGCCACAATCATAAATACTAGCAAAATAGCCATCACAAATGTATCTTTCCATCTTTTAGCCCAAATCAGCTACCCACCCCACCAGCAGTTACTTCTCACTGCTCGGGTTGTGTTTCTGGAAGCTGGCTCAAAATGTAACACAGCAGCAAAAAGCTTATCTATCTGATCTACCCAGATGGATAGATAAAGAGCTGCTGGAGAGCAGGCACACTCAATAGGACATTAGGTTTTTTGTTTTACTTTAAATTTAAAGCTACACCCCTGCATGCCTTAGCTGTCCCCATTACTCTTATATAAATTAACATGATAAATGCTCCTGCAAAACAAAATTGGTATAGAAAGAGACATTACTGAATAACTCCACAGCAAGGATCAATGGTGGCCAAGAAAAATGGATATATCAATGGTCCCATTGTTATTTGTCTTATCGTTGTCTTGCCTAATAACCGCAGAGTTCATACCTCTGACAAGTGGCCTTTCTAGCCTCTTACCATGCTCATTAACAAGGCCGCATTCACTCTTACCCACCATGGGTGTTGTTGAATTTGTCTTGCTCGCCCAATATTGCTGCGGCCCATAATTCGACTTTAATTAATTCCCAGCCAGATGGAAATTCCTGTAGTTTCTAATGAAAGAAATGGTGTGTTTCTCTCGAGGCGGATTGATGGTAAAGCGAGCAGCTTTGCTACAGTGCTCGGGGTAGACAGGAATGCTAATAATTCTAAAAGGCTTACAGTTCGCCGGCAGTAGCCATGGCAATACTTCACATACAATGGTGGCCTTTTAGAGGAGTGGGGAAAGGAGGGGGGGCTGCTCCTTCATTGACTCAGTTTGGTGTGATATTAGGAAAGACCTCTTTGCACTTTCCACTGTTCTGGTTATTATGAGATTAAGTGGTACCCATAGCAGTTTGCCCAAGTGAACCATTATGGAGTGGAGAGGCCAAATGTGTCCTTATAGAACACGGTCAAGTTGTCTTCAGCATTGCTAATATTAATACTGCAGTTTTATTTAGTTTTATATATAGTTTAATCTCTGCATATCCAGTGTTGAGATTAAAGACATAAAAATATTCCGCACATTGACTGCATTCTTATTTATATTTTAGATTATTGCAGTATTTCCCCAAGATAAAGCAGATTTTAGAGACGTTTCAGAGCTCATGATTTTTATTATGGTTCCTCACTTGTGTTCTGTGCCGGAGGACAATGTGGGTGCTTGTGCAGTTTTACCGTAAATGAAGTCAGGCTCTGTTAGAAGTCTTATTGCTGCCATTGCTTAGACAAAAACAAGTGTGTTTCTAATTTTCCCTCATGATCCACTGATTGGTATCAACATCACAAATGCATATGCAATTAAAATCATTTCCCCTTCACAATCGGTGACTCAACTATCAGGGACACAGGGGCACATTTTACACTAATTGCCCTCCAGATAACCTTATGTTTATTCTTTTGAGTTAACACTGTGCAAAAGATAGGAAGACAATTTGAAATATTCAACAGTACTCCTGGATTGCACCTAATTACGGTTAAACTTAGCTATTCTCGTGTTGAAAGAATACTTCACCCAAACATTTATGAGTCAGTTACTCACACAGTTGCCTTGAATTTGAGAACAAAAACTTCAGTGCATAAAGACTGTTCATAAAGTTGAACAGTCTTTTTGCATTGAAGTATACAGGGGCTGCATTTAACAACAGCAAAACTATATCAGAACATGTGTTGACAAACTCTCAAACAACTTTGGCAGTATAATCCAAGGCTCATTTATCCAGTTGTATGCTCAGTACTCCCCCACAAAATGGGTTTTTACTTAACGTGGTTTAAAACAATTCTGAGTGGTACACCCTGAGTGTGCAAGAGTATGTGTGTTCATATAAGCTCACCCCTGTCCTCAGAGAACCTCTACGGCCATGTATGAGACTGTTTGCACTGACATGTTTTGAATCTTAATGTTTTAGCAAATATGCATGTGTTTGGCAAGCCCTGAATCCATATAGTTTTGCTGTTGTGAAACATGGTCTCAATTTACTTCAATTCATAATCTATGTTGCCTTTTCTGGATTCTTTATTCACCATGGAGGTATGGAAGAAAAACAAAGTTTTCTTCACAAATTCAAGGTTCAGTAATTGATATGCAAATGATTGTTCTCTGAGTGAAATATTCCTTTTAGCTTCACTATATTCTGCATACTAAAGCTTTTATCGTGTTTTCAGAGTAGCTCAACTTGAGATGGAGCTGTTTGTCTGTTGTGAGAGTTTTATTATTCCCAGGTGTTCCGCCTGCTGGGACTTCCTGTGTATGGCCTTAACACCTGGTGCAGAAGCAGCAACCCTCCTCCAGCTTGTTAGTCAGGTTCATTAGTGGCGCTCAGGCCTTAATTGCCCTTAATTTATGGAGTGGGTACGCTGTGGAGCAGCTGTTACAACTAGATTGGCTGTGGGTGTAGGACTCTTTACAACCGCTCAAATGCAGTTTAAACACATTATTATACATTGTTTTTAAGGTTGATTTTGAGTGTGTTTGTCTTTTATCAAGTGTGCGATTTAAAGAGCTGTGATAGAAAAGCATCAACTCTTGTCTTCAATGACTTCTGCTGTGTGTGTTCAGTGGAGTCTGCTCCAGACTTGTATGCAGTGTTTATATAAAGACAGCAGCACACATCTCATGTGCTCAAACATGCCTTCCTCCACAATCAGTGTTCCTAAGTTTGTCGTAGCTTAGCCATACAAACATCAAGTCAAGCTCTCAGAGCAAAGCTTGTGCTGAAATTGAGGTGGAAAAGAAAAGCAGCACACACTGTCCCAATGTTATGTCTGTCATGTGCCTCGAACTGTAAAGAAGACTTCAGAAAGTTTCAAAAACAAAGTTTCTAGTAGAAATGACTGAATATGATAATTACATGACTGATAGAAATAGCAGATACGATAATTACATGATTGATAGAAATAGCAGAAATGCTATAATTATGAATATGACAGCTGATGCGGTCTCCCTCCAGGAAACCGCAGTCTTTATAAGTTTCCAAAAAGCCATAATCAGCAGCACACCAGACATGCGCTCTCTGCCTAGGAAATTACCACGTTGTTTGGAATTATAGTCATTTAGAAATGGAGGCAGCTGGATACATTTGGGAATGTGGGTTAATTGCAAAGCCTCTGTCCTTTTATAGACCACTGGCTAATGGGCAGTGTGTTTTTATATCAACAGCACACGTGTGCTTATAAATATTTTGCTTAATCGAATGGAAACGTAATAATCTGCTGCTGACCTCTGTTACTTTGTTATTCATTCCCTATGCGACAAAAGGCCACTATCCTTCAAAACTGTGGTTTGAGTAAGCCTGACAATGTCTCATAGCCTTATTGTTTTCTTCCTTTTTTACAATGGGCACTTTGTGTATGTTCTTACCACCTTATCGCAGCAGTGTTGTAACCTGTGCAACAGAAAATGGGATTTAGACCTGATAAACAGTTTCCTTGGCTTGTGTTTCCCAGGAAGACTCCAATTAGCCTTCCTTCCTCATTGCTGTTGTCCTGCAGGAGTCTGACAGCCATTATCAGCTGCAGCACCTTTCACATTCCACATTAACCATTCATTTCATATGTACAGTATTTGAGGGAACATGTAAATCATGTCTGTCTCACCAAGGAACATTGAGACTGAAGCTCGTGTTATTGTTGTGTAAGGGAGCTGGAGAGGAGGTTGTCAGCCAGCTGGAATGCCGCAGCGCAGTCGCCAGAATTAAATATTGGCATTGTACATTTCTGCAAACCAGGGACACATTACTTTTTTTTGATTATATCAATTTTCTAAAGTGACGTAGTTCTGATGACGTATATATGGGCCGAGTTTGTCATTGGGAGGTGGAAGTGATGGTTAATGGTGTGACACCGAGGCAAAATGCTTGGCGAGACATCTGAGGAAAGTCCAGCTGTGATTTTGCCACCAAACAAAGTTCTATTTTATCAAGACTTCCAGGATTTCCAGCATCAATTATGCCACCAAAGGGTTTTGTTTTTGAGAGACATCAGTGGCATTTCCAGGGGCAATCATGCCACTAAAACAGGGTAGTTTTTGAGCAAGACATTGCTGACATTTCCAGCTGTGATAGTGCAAACAAGACAGCAGCATTTCCAACTGTGATTGTGCCACCAAAATTGTATTTTTAAGCCAAAACATGATCTTCTCCTAACCGTAACCAAATATATCTTGTGCCTAAACATAACCACGTGTTAACCACAGCGTTGTTAAAACATAAAATTTCAACATATCCACTACATAATAACGCACAAATGTTACATATCTGCGGTTTGCAGAAATGTACAATGCCAGTATTTTTTCTGGCGATCGGGATGTCTGTTGGGGTTAAAATGACATCAAGCCGCCTGCTAAGAGTTCATTGTGGCCCTCTGGGAAATGTCTTCCTTTGTGCTGTGTGTGTTTGATGAAAGAAGTTGAGGGCTGCTTACTTAGTATCACTTTGGTTAGTCTTTCTGTCAGGTAAGATTTGTTATTTTTTTACAGTAGCCTGATTATATGTATGATAAGACTACATTTAGCCTTGAAAGCATGTCTCCTTGCCCTCTTTGCAGTTTCTTTTAATCAAAAGTGTTTCAGTCCTTTTTTCTGCTGCCAATCCACCCTTCTTTAAGATGTGCCTCCTCTTCCTGTCATCACTCTGGCCTTGGTTGAACCTCAGAGAGTCTTTAGACTTTGTCTGTGGCCGTGTGCGCGGAGACTGTGTGCTGCTGCTGGTGATCTATGCTCGGCGAGTGACTTCATGGAGACAGCTCAGATGTCGGGGGACCTGGCTCGCCTCTTGTTTGGACGGTGGCCAAAATGAGCTCATCCATGACAGCGAATCCAGCTGCTCGGTCATAGGATTGCTGTTCTTTCTCGACCTCTGCACCCGGCCCTGAACCCAGGAGCTGGCTGGTGTGAGGATGGGGGTTAATATGAGTGTGACACCATTCCCAGAAGCTCCGGCAGTAACTGACCACTGGCAGCCTGCCGCCCCCTCGGCGCCTGCTAAGCAGCACGGCCTCAGGCCTCCGCTGTTCCCTACGGAGAGGCCCAGTTTGTTCTGGACACACGCCAGCACTGAGCGGCAGGGGGCATGGCCAGGTCAGCTCTCAGGGGTGGTCCTGTAGTGCGTGTGTGAATGTATGTGTATGTGTGATGTGTTTGGAGTCATAATGATTAGCTTGTGTTTTGTTTTTGTGTGATTCTATTATTTTTGCCTTGTGTTAAGCCTTCGGGCTGTAAGATCTCTCTGTCTTTGTCAAGCCACCAGTGTGTCCTGGGAACTGAGAGGAGGACAGCACATAAAAGATTACGATTCTAACTCATTCAACTTTTCTGTGAAGATAAATGCTGATAGGCTTCTGGTCCTGAGGGAAAGTTGTGTTAGTTAAAGGACAGAGTGAGCTGCTGGCTCCAGCAACTTATTCTGAGTGGAGAGGTGCTGCTCTGTCAGTAATATCAGCATGACTTAAAGATCTCCTGAGCATATAAGGTATCCACAGCTCAGATAGATAGCCCCAGGGGAGAAGATAGCTCCACTGGGCTGTGTGCCATTCTGTCAGTGAGATTATTCTGTCACTCAGTCATCTCCGCGGCGAACGCAGTCAATCTGGTCTCAATCTGTGGCAAAGCACACGAGCGTGGGGGCAGCCAAAGGTCAGGACCTGATCAGGAGTCATATCTCTTTGCTCCTCCTCCTCCTCCTGATCTCATGCTCACTCCATTTCCTTCTCCTCCAACCCTGCAATGCGCTCCTGCCCAAGCTCACCATTTGGAATCCATTATCCAACCCGGCTCTGAGTTTTCTGATAATTAAAAGGAGACGTTCTCCAGCGTTCCCCCTCAGATTAACGGCTGTTCTCGGGGATCAGCCAGTTGGAGGGCTGATGCAGTAGGGAGGTGGGTGCTCTGGAGACTCCAGGGCCAGAAGAAAAGAGCCTTGGGATGGGGGATAGGTATATGGTGTTTAGCCAAGTCCATGAGTTGGACAAGTAAGTTTGGAGCTGGGATTTAGGATTCAGAGGGGGTCTTAAAGAGACTGAAGAAGAGGCGTTCTTATGGGGTACAACTTAGAGTAGGCCAAAGCTGTGGTTTGCAGAAAAAAGCTATCAAAAACATCTGTCACTCAGTGTAGGTCCTATTCTGGGCCCATGGGTCAGCTCTGGACCCAGTTGGATCTGCTTGCAGCGTTTGGCAGGGGACCTGGCTGCTTGACAGAGAGGTCAGAAACACTGTGATTGCATCTCATTGCTACAATATCATCAAACCTTTCCACCAGAAGTGCACTTTATCACATTGAGTTCATCCCACGTCTGCAAAATTGTGTTTGACAGTACTAACTTTTTTATCATCAGGTTTTGGCTTAAATGGGTATTTGCGTTTCATTTCTCTTTTCCCAGTTGTTGAAAAAAAAAAAAGTTACCCAGTATTCCAATGTCCACGTTATACGAGAATAAAAATCAACAACTCTAAAGTAACATAAGGCGTCTGTCCTAGTGCATTTATTCAGTTAAATGAATTCATGAATAATGTCAAATAAAGTGGAAAAGTTTTGCTGCAGAGGAATTATCTGACACAACACAAGAGACAGGGTATGCATTAAGCGGTACTAAAATAGTGATGATGATTTTTCATTTGCTCGAAAAACAAATGAGTCACATCAGATAGCATCAGTTCCAGTTTAAGGTGATATGACTCATTTTCCATTCACACATCCTGCATATCTATGTGCAAATCTGCAGCACTGAGCCTTGTGGTCTCAGATGACAACTTTCAGTTTTCATGGAGCAAACAGAGTTGGCTCTAATTTTTCCTGGCAGATTTTAAGGCTACCAATTAGCAGTATGACCTGGGTCAGAGGCAGTCACTAGTTTGCGGTTGGAGCATGTGATAAGGCTGCAGCCCTGAGTGCATCTGATTAGCTGCAGTTGCTCTCTCCAGGGCAGTGTAATAACTGTGGCTGGTCATGAACTTGTGACGGGCAAACAGACAGACACTTTACAATTGCAGCGCCCAAAGACCATCACAGGACTCTCAAATCAGATGATATGGTGGCAATTTATAGTCTCTTTGTCTTGTCTTGACAGCTTCCTCACGGTTATAGTCTCCTGTCATGTGATGCAAGACGCTGGTACCGTATTACTGTGGAGCTATAATCTTTCAATATGTGCTTTATTTCATGCACAGCTGCATCATGTGTTCTTTATAGAAGTTATGGTGAGATATATACTTGCTTTTAGGGCTTTGGAGTTGTTGTGTTCAGAAGAGTGAAAATATATGCTGTATGTACACATATGTAAAAAACAACATATGAAACAAAAAATACAATTTCATATTCACTGACATACATTTCTAGACTCTGTGTGTGTGTGTTTCTGTGTGTGTGTGTGTGTGCCTGTGTGTGCCTGAGTGTGCCTCTGTGTCTGTGTGTGTATACTGTATATGTTTATGGAAACAGTATATTATACTGTAGAATTTAAACGTATATCTTGATACTGTATATTTAGAGGGAGTATGTAAATGATATTAATGTACTGCCTCATTGGTAACATATATGGCAAAATCACTCTCGATATAGAGGCATATATGTCATGTATCACTTTTCCCTATGGGCAGGGTTGAAAGGACTGATAGTAAGGACATGGATGGCATAGACAGATCCAAGCCAGTTCAAACGCTAATTGCATTTGTGGTCAGGTGCGTCGGCTGGACTGTACTAGTTAAGTAGCATCAAAACTCAGATGTGACTCAACAGCTGACTTCTGTAAAGTCTACATCTGTTGGTGTGATGAGATTTTTGGTATGTTTTCCACACCTTCTCTCTGCTCTGTAATTCATTGTTTGTTTGTCGTTGTAACAAAAGTTTTAACATCTGATATGTGGTTGAGGCCTCTGTTTAGTCTTTTCTGGTTAGCCTCAGCGGGACAAATCAGTGTCTCGTGTTCAAAATTTGCCTGTCTCTCTGTTAGCCTGACAGCATCCGCTTTTAAAAAACGACACAGCGCCAGTTCATTTTTTTATGAACACTTCTGCTGTTATTGTAGCAATGGCCTTGGCTTTTAGCCTAAATTACAGGGCTGGATGCTGTGACTTTCAGGTGGTTGGAGTATAGGCTACATACTCAATGTAACCTCCGCTTCCTTTGAAATCTTTCAGCTGTTCATGCCTCATTTCCCACCAGCCTCCAGTGAACACAATAACCAGAGCAGTTACACTGTGCCAGACGTGTGTGGGTTATTAACATGATAAATATCACACTAGCTAAAGTGCTGCCATTCACTCACAGTTGTGGAAAGCGAACTCCAACACATGTTTCATATAAACCAGCTCTATGATGTTTAGAGATACTGAACCAACTAAAGCATGACCCTCAAAGCTGCTCCTCTGATGTCGGAAGCATGATCTGGGTACACTGCGAGCACATGTGTGCATTTTTGTGTTTACATTCAAATGTAAGGAATGTCTTTGAAATCAATAATACACACACACACACACACACACAAAATAACCACAGGCTAGAAATGCAGGAGGCAAAGAGAGCAGGCGAGAGGGACTTCTGAGTGAGTGATGCCATGCCCCTCTCCTCCACATGGCAGTCCTGCTGGTGCGGTCATGGGTCGACATCGGCCTAATAACAACTTGCTGCTCTGCTCCAATCAGAGGAATTCAGACATCCGCCCAGGCCAGCCGCCCTCCTCTCTTTATTTCTCTATTTTAAGAGCCAGACCAAGGGGGGTGGAATTACACTCCAATATACTTAATCATTTCCATCAGTGATGTGGGATACAGAGCAAGGACTAAACTCTTCTGCTGCTACAGGGCTTCTTTCCATGAGGCACATTCACAATCCAAATTATTGTCCTCAAATGGTTTAGCCGAGATCACCGCACAACTACCATTTGTAGAAAAGCCTTTGAAACCGTCAATGATGTGCGTCACTCAAGCTTTGACCCCAGCAAGAGCGGTGCAGCGTGTGCCTGCTAATTCTAGTACTGAGGGGAGAGAGAGAGAGAAGGAGAAGATTTGGGATGAGTATATGGAGGAAGAAAGGACATTGGATGCGGTTGCAGCGGTCTACCAGCAGCTGTCATCCTAAATGAGTGACTTAACTCTAGGAAGTGGCTTTTGACATACAGTTTAGAGTAAAAGAAGTGTGCACATTGCTCTCGACTCAACTGTTTATCAGTTGCACATGAAAGTGGATATGCCTACTGCCTAGAGTCAAAGTAGCAATACTGTCACTGTTGCATCCACTTTACCTCAGTTTTTTTTCTTCACCCCTTAAGTAACGTTATCATATTTTTCTGAGGTTCCGCAAGAAGATAAAATTGCAGGATGTGGGATTCCCCCCTATGAAATGATCACCCCTCTTCCCTCTTCTTCTCTCATCTATGTGGTTAAGGGGGGAGGAGAGGAAGGAAAAAGCGCGTGCAGGGGCACAGGCGAGCTCGCACGCTGTTGGGAAGATCACAAGGGCTTTGGCGGGATAGTGGCTGTGATGTGGTGACCCGCTGACACACATGGCCACTAATTCTGTCCCTGGGTGGCAACAGTGGAGTGCTGCTCATCGGAAAGCCCCGGCCTTCTGCTGCATAACACAGAGAGTACTTAAAAGGCAGCAGTGGATGTGTCTCCTCCACTTTGGAGCTACTTGGATACAGGCTGTAGGACTCTGAATCTAGTACGAGACGACAAACTCGAAAATGCAGTCCAGCTGATTGGCCTGTGACACAAATCACATGTATAACAGGTTACTCCATGACCACAAATTAAACTCCATTGTTCACTGGAGTCAAATTAGTCATTGCTGTCATACAGGTGCAGTTGGCTCTGCACATCATGACATTCATCCAAGTGAATCAGTCTGTCATTTCTCATTACTGGCTGTCAGCTCAGCCCCTCCTACAACACACACTGACACACTCTGTGTCGGTTGTGCTGAAAGGGCAAGTCCTTGCATGTGGATGGAACAATAGCAAGTGTTTGTCATGATGGAAAGAAATCCATGAAGATAAACATTGTCAAGCAATACTGTAAACACCTCAGTACTTTATGGCTTGCTAATAAGTCTTTTGTTATACTGCATGGTCCTCTGTGGGTTTTTTTTTTTATTATTTATAATATATGATTTACAGTGTCTTGAAGAAACTCTGACATCCAGTTACACTAAGTAACATCCTGACAGCAGTTTGAGTTCACCGAGAGTTTACTTAGCTCATGAATGTGGGTGCGCTATATGACACTCATCAAAAAGTGTGAAATATTAAATGCTACAGAGGTACTAATTGTTGGGAAACAGCGCTAACTGATTCTTAAATAGAGTAGGTGTGAAAAAAACTGTAACATGAAACAAAGGAGGGAATTTTTATAGTTATTTTAGGCTCTGGCTGTTCCATGAGACTAAGTCAAAACTGATCCCACTCAAGATGAGGTTTTTCTTCTTAAAGAAACACTTTTATCTTTGTGTTTATCTGTGGCTTTAAGCAACATTTTTTTGGTTCTATAATAAACACCTTTTCATGCTACATCCAAAAACCAGAGAGTCACATTAGAGTCTCTCTGATACAATGCCAGCAACATCTAAACTTAGGGTTTATTTATGAATGGGCTGTTGTTTCTTTCATTACAGTAGATTTTACTGGTTTATTTAAGAAACCAGGGGGACTTGTACCTCAGGGGATACATGTAAAAAAAAATGTATTAACTCAACAAATTTGAAAATAAATAAATAAATACACATATGTATCAACATGTTTGTGTCAAGAAGAAGTCATAAAATAGGAATACAAACTGACGTAATGCTGAGCTTGACCAAATGTATCACGTAGTCACTGTACCGCCCCACATATTTCCTTCAGTTGAACCTGAACGCATCATGGTGCCTTTGATAGTGTGTGAAACCTAGTTAGCCAGTGAGCAGTCTACAAAAAGAAATCCTAAAAACAGTTTAAATAGTTATGGAAAAGTAAGTTAATGTATAAATGATTGAAATTTTAAAAAAAATGCTAATTTTACCAAACCAACTTGAAGTGGAAATAGACTCTTTTGCTGTTGTTATTATTGTTGTTTGCTTTAATTTATCATTATGAAGTGCATGTTGATTACTTAATGTATCCTAATGGGTATAGAATAATGATGCTATTAGCCTTTTTCACGATACAGTTCTGTCTGCCATTGAGTATGAAAAAAAACCCTTAAAAAAGTTTGTCAACCATTACCCAACCAAAACAGAAAGAGGATCACACAAGCTATTGCTAGCTACCCCCAGTTAACAAAGAGTATTAATGTGAGGTCTTTACATGGTCTGTGAAGTGCGTCAGCTTTGAAGCCAATTTCCATAGTGGCCTAACAGTATAATTCCCTCCATCACAAGATGTTATGTGGCTCCAAAAGACATTTTTTTCCGTAGACTTAAATGGTGAAAGAGAGGTCTGTAAATCCGTGGATACATTTATTTGAGCATGAGGAAAACGTAGACCCAGAAGTCTTTGCAACAGCAGCACTAAAATAATACTTCATGGAAACGCTAGGATGGTTGAAAAGTTGCCTGTTCCCACTTTAAAAAAACAAAACAGCAACAATATCTGCTTTTATTTAAACGATAGTGTTAGATAATATCCACTCTAAAAATCAGTTGAAATGAACACAGTATGATGGATCAGCGAGGGGTGAAGTTCATGTGATAGGGCTGTGGTGTTTTATCTGGTCTCTCCTGTGTGGCCTGAGTTTAGAGGAAATCAGATGCAGTTTTCAGCTTTTGAGCCACAGTGTTGAACTTCACTGTTTGGACGACTTACTCTTCAACTTTTAAGCTGTTTAGTTGAGCACCACTTAATATAGTGAGCCATGTGTAGTCAGTCATTTCACAGGAACAATGGTGTTGTTTAGATAGTCAGCAGCATTTCAGTTGAATGGGTGAGTCATTAACAAGGAATTATGAGTAGTCCGGGGTTTTGTATCCCCTGAAGAGCAGTAGCCATATTATGGCTGCTCAGTTCTGCTGTTTACAGTCTGTGATGGCCTTTGACTCTCCCCCCTCCTTGGCTGACTCTCTCCATCAAATCCTGTATTTATTAAACAGCCCCTCCACCTGTCTGTGCAAGAGGAATGTGTGTGCTGTCAGGGCCCAAGAGCTGCTGCTGCTGCCGCCAGTTTCTGCCTCCATTTTGGAGGAGACAGGAGAGGGAGAGGCAGCGAAAGGTTAACCGCTGGACTGCTGCGGTTTCAGGCCTGCCTTACAGGACCTTGCAGCCTGCTGGTTCTCTCATTAGCCTGCCTCTTTTTCCTTCCAAAATCTCTCTTTCCCCCCTCATTCCGCTGTGATGTGCCAGTGGGTTTTTGCCTGGAATACTGAAATAGCCTGTGTCTTGTTTTATTTGTCAGGCATTCAGTGAGAATTCCCCCTCCAACCCACAGCTGGCTCAGGAATGTCCTGCGACTCCCCTCTCAAGTCTCCACTCACTTCATCACCTCCCTATCCCCCTCTCGCTCTTTATTTTTCCTCTTCTCCCTCACTTTCTCCCCACATTGCTCCACGTTTTATCTCTTTCCCTCATCGCGTCCCTTTTTCTGTCTGCCTGCTCGTCTTTTCAGGGATGGCAGTTAGGAAGGGGGCTAGCATGGGGAGAGGAGTCAGCCTGTGCCAAAGCTCACAAACTGCTCGCTGCAAACACAAAGAGTTGCTGTGGAGACAGAATCACATATGGCTAAATTGAATTTGCTCACTTCGTCTCCCCCATTCCTTTTTTTATTATCTCTCTTTCTGACCTCCATGTTGCTTTTTCCACTCTGCCCTATTGTGAGTACATGTTAACCTCTCAGGTGTCTACCTTTAAAATGGTGAAGATTGATTACAAACACCTGTCATTTGTTTAAAAAAAGTTAAAGTGATTATTGTATCCCAAAGAAACAAAAATGACCCTTAAATGTTGCTTTAACCCTTAAAAACTCGGATCCACATTACTTCTCTTGTGCTGCGTTTAGATGCCTTCACGAGTATTTAAACCTTCAAAATCAAATTGTTTTGCTTTTGTTTGAAAACACTGCAAAAAAATGCAATGAGCAACTTGGAAAGAACTGTTTTGCAAATTGCAAGGAATTACTAGATTTGAAAAAAAAACCAAGAAAGCTAGGGAAAAACGTACCCCAAACTATATTTATAATTATCATAATTATATATAAAAAATATTAACAGATTTCTTATTATTTTTAAACTTTTAAAAAAAGTAATTTCCCTGTTTGTTTGTTTAACCTTTTTTAAAGATATATTTTTCCTCTGATTTTTAGGTAATTTCCTGCACTTTTCTTTTTTACTAATTTTGAAATCATTGCTTCTTAAGTTGCTCATTGCCTTTTCCATGTTTTTTTTTAACAACTTAATTGTCTCATTAACTTTAAAATCATGGGTACATTTACAGTTATTTATGAATTCTGACACCAACTTTATCTTTTTAACATTTTCCCATGTTTCTGAAAGAAATCAAAACAATTTACTCAGGTTTCAGAGGGTTAAAGGCAACAAAGAAAAAAATTATATGTGAAGGTGTAAACAGTGTGAAAAAATCTGTCCCTAACACTATTAGTCATCAACCACTCAATTGAATGTATCAAGAAATGTATCAAAACATGATTTGCTGTGAATCCTCCAAATCTATAAGATATGATACTTCTTGAAACATTGTAAAAAATGACAAATATTTATTTAGAAAGTGCATTATATTTTCTTTAAATGAAATTGGAGGCAAAAGGAGGCCTAAGAAAAGACAAATAGATTTAAATGACATTTTGCAACAGCGATCTAGAAGACTTTTATTTTATTGATATCATTTCAATATCGATCAAGCTTACAACAGTGTGCTACTATAATGTGGCTTATGAGCGGTGAGACTGGAACGAACAGCAGGCCTTAACACAGAAAACGGTTAATTTTCTGTCGGTTCATCACTACGAACAATCCCTTTTACATACAAGCAGTCCTGTGATCCATTGTTAATTAACAAGGATCTGAGCTGGGATTGCCTGCACAGCTAACAGTGCTAACAGTGTTAACAGTGTGACTGGTGGTAATAACAGCAAGAATGGTGACAGAGCTAATAGTGTTAATTTTACAGATAAACAGTACACTAAAATATCGCTGCTGCTGCTGCCGGGTGCAAATCTCCTGTCTCCAAAATTGCTATATTTTCAGGAATTAGAAAATACAGTTTTTAAAATGATCCAATGGCGACAGGAGGTTTAGTCACAAGCTTTTTAAAATACATTTCATTGGTTGAGATACGGTAAAACCCACGAATAGACGTAAAGGGGACCAATAGAATTGATTTAGGAAAAAAATGAAAATAGTGCAATGTGGAGATGCGTGGTTTGTGCCTGACAACAACAATATGTTTCTCAAACCATTTGAGGCGAGAAATTGTCAACACAGTAACAGAATCTTGATTCATAATTGTTCAGTGCTGCCTAGTTTGACGGTCTTACCGCAGCTCACGAGCAGTGATTGACATGACAGATTGCTGCGTTACCTCGTCTCTGTTTTTTTCCTTTAGCTGCTGTGGATTATAGAAAATGCTATTAGAAGTGTTAGAGGAGACAGAGGAACATGGTTTTCTTGTGTATAAAGGGATAGTTTTAGCAAACATGATAGAAGTTCACAGCTTCAAGGACAATTAAGAATTCATGAAAGATTGTTTGAATGTTTCATTTGATAGCAAAAAAGAAACTATGTGTTTCAGAAGATGTAAACATTCCCTCAAAAAATATCTGGCCTGAGCACAATTTGTCATCAGCCGCTCATCCACTGGAATGTATCAGAAGATGTATGGCAGCTCTGAATTCTCCAAAGAGAACTATTTAGTGTGTTTGAATAAATACCTCTGATGTGTCACAGGGGCAAGCGTGTGCTTCCTGCCGAGCTACCTGCAGTCAGCTCCACAGAAGGCAGCAGCTGGCTGAGAAGCGAGCGCTCATGGGGCTGATACACTGTAAGCTTAGCTGTTAAAAACTACAACCAAAACCTGTGACCCCGTCTGTTTCAAATGATTTACAGCGCAGGGCCGCAGTCTCCTTCATTTTTCCGTCCTCACATGGGAACAAAGGCAGCGTTGTTCGGGACGTGGAGACTGTAGTAGAAGCAGGTTTATGATGGGGTTAGGTCAATGTTAAGGTGGTTCAGTGAATGTGTTCTTTTCTTCTGAACATACACAGTGCTTGGTTAGGTTTGTTGGTAGTGAGTTTCACACCCGTTTTTGATGTTGAGATGATTATCCAACACATCGTAGCCTCTGGAGGAAGTTTGATTCCCTGCCATAAAACGTTTTATCATGCAACAGTATCCAAAGTCCACAAGTACACTCTCTGTTTCCAGCCCCGCCTCCAAAACATGACTCATTTTTTTATGTAAAGAAATTCCTCCGAATGATTAACAAGAATTCTTCCATAGAAAATCGCTTAATACAATTATGAATGGACCCCTCCAGTGAATAAAGAGCGCTTGTGGGCTTTTGCAGACTCGAGGTATTCTAATCCTCCATCTCTATGCTGTGAATCTATTGTCCAGCTCTCTGTCTCCCAAACAAAACAGAGCAGCATGAATAATACGGCGTCTAATGCCTCATGAAATATACATTGGGTGCTATGCTCTCAAGCTTTTGCAGCACATCATCCTGTGTGATTCATATGTGCTCTGTGTGTATGTAAGAGAGAGAAAAAGCATGTGCTGTGGAGATGGAAGCACTTGTTGATGCTGAAGCTAAAGTGAAACAGATGTAGTGGAGGGGACATGCTGCGTTGCTGTGCACTGAGATCATTCTTGGGCTCAGTTTTGGGCGATGGTATATAATTTGCATGCTTGTATTGGTGTAAACTTTAAAGACAAACAGAAGTGTTTTGGAGGCAGGTTTGAAAGAAGTTCCTGTCAGTGTAATCCACAAGCAAAAAAAAAAATATTGAAAAGTGAGAGAAGATGATGTGAAATTGAGCCTATTTTACATTGTACGCTTTGATTCCTCTATATAGTCTTTTTGGCAGAGTCACTGGCACATTTGAGCCATGTGTGTGCTCCATATTCTGAGGAAAAATTCATAGTAAGAGTAAATGAATACAGTCCAGCCAGAGTCTTCACTGAAGGCTGGTGTTTTAAACCTGTCAGTCACAAACACCACTGGTGTAGGGATATAGATAGCTTATTTATAAATTGTATGTTTGAGATGTCGAAGACTGAGGAGTCGCTCATGCAAAGAAAAGATGGTTACTGTGTAAGCGAGACTGTGATATCCTTTGGCACTGAGAATATCACGTCAAAATATGGAAAAGTAGAACAACTGGAGCCGCTTGTCATGTTGCTTCTTTGCCTCAAAATAGGATTTTTTCACAGCTTCCTTCCGGTGGCAGACTTGTTGGACTCCCTCTTTCCTTCCTCCACCTTCTTGAAAAGGTCAGCGCTACAATATTTGAGCATATCCAAAACCTGTTGATATCCACTTTTTTCATAAAGTTTAAAAGCAGGTGTGTTTCTCCTTCCAATCAGAAATATGGAATTTTATTTTGCATGCATCTCTACCCCAAAACTTTGCAAACCGTTGATGATTCGGTTTGTGTACAACATATCCTTGACAACAAACAGCACAGACTGTAAACAGACAAGAGGCAGCGTCTCGCACACTGTGGTAAAAACCCCAGTTTAGACGAATATTCAGAAGTGGCTGTATGCATGCCCAAATAACGCTCATACAGAACCCAAATAATACCAGCATATCCCAAATCTCTTAATCAGAAAATGCTAAATTCAGAAAATGGCCTAATTGAGAATATTTAAACAGAATATGCTGTTTATATGACCCACATCAAATTCAGAATATTGGCATATTTGGAATAATAGGGGAATACTGATGTAACCATAGCCATTGTTTTGCATGGCCTTGTGTCCAGAATGGTTCCAGATACAGATAGGACCTTTAGATGGTAGCAGCCAGGACTTTATTCCCTTCATACTCTCCAGGAAGGAAAAGAGATACTCAAGACCTTGAGACCAGAACAAGCCATCCAGCTGGGTTTGAGCTGTTCTAACTTGTCTGATACATACATATCAGCAAATGTAAACACACAGCACTAACACACACACACACACACTGGAATGTTGCGATAACAAAAAGCACGTCTGGCTTGCGACTCAAGGTTCCTCCCTGTCTGTATGCAAATACTGTTTGAGGTGAGCTTTGCATATTTTATGTTTTCAAATGTGTGTGGAGAGATTTTTGGTTTGAGGTCAGATGCAGGTTGCTGTGGAGGTTACCCTTTTGGATGAGTCACCTAATAAAAAAAAACAGTGTTTTAAACAAAAAAAAGTAATGGTAAAGGCCTCTGAATGCAGCCAAAAAAACACTAATCTTTGAAATAGGAGTCCTCACAGGGTGAGAATGAAAACGGGTAAACTGTAGTGTCGTGATCCTGGGTTTTGTTAATATTCTGTTGTCTTTTGGACTTTGTTTTAGGGTTTTCTGTTTGTGTTTTTTTCTGGTTTTATGTATTCATCGTGGTCTGTCTGTGTTGTAATTTATTTTGTAGGTTATCTCCTTGTTGTGTCATGTCTTGTGTTACTCCCTGCCTTTGTCTGTTTCCCGCCTTTTTGCTGTCACACCTCTCCTGCATCCACCTCGTTAGTCCTTCCTGCTCCTCAGTTTCTCCCAGCCAATCAGCTCCCTGCTTGTTCTTCTGCCTCATCACCTTATTCCCCTCACCTGAGCCTTTTTTCTCCACCTGCACTTCATCCCCTTGGTAGTCTAGTTTGTATTTAAGCCCGGGTTTTGGGTTCAGTCTTTGTTAAGTCCTTGATTTGATGGTGTGATGTTCAGTTGCTCTTTCTGGCTCCTGTTGTGTGCTGTCTTCTGTATTTGGGTCAGATTACTCTGCATCTCATAAAATAGTCCTTCGAGTACACTTGCCGATTATATACTGGCAGTAAATAGTAAATGGTAGTAAATCGTACCTGTGTTGGAAGAGTAAATTTAACTTATTTTGAGCTGTGTAAGGGACTGTACAAACATGATTTGAGTGGGGAAAGGGTTTGAATTAATTAATTTTGCAGAATACGAGTCAACTTTATATGACACATTTAACCTTGTTGGATATAACATTTGTCTCTCAGTCAAAAAAATAACAAAAGATGGGTTTGCATCATGAAGCAGCATAGTATTGGAGGAGTTGCTTTTTTCATTGTTCATGTGAATCATGTTCACAGACAAGGAAGTGTATTTGTTTTTATTCACATTACGTTTGTTCATTTGTTCATTCGTGTATATCATTCTCATAAAGTATCACAATTAATGTAACATTAACTTGCTAACTTAGCATTAGCATGAGATGAGACGCCTACCCATACAGCTAGCTAATGTTATGTGGCGTATTTGAGCATAGAGATGCCCAGCGCTGTCATCCGTCGTCAAACAATTATTCCAAAAGTAACTTAATGAGCGTGTTGAACAATGTTTCCCACAAAATTAGACTGCAGTTGTGGTGGTAGCTGAACAGAGGGGGGGATGGACCTTCAGTTAGCAGCTGTAGGTTGTATCCTGGACCACTCTGACTTCCCACCAGATTACGTTCTTTTGCACTTATATCCTTATATCCCATGTTACAGTACACATATGCTCGGTGGCTGGCTTTAGGCACATCATAGTATGTGATTTCTTACTGTGACATTATATGATTACAGTGATGCATCATCTGGTGTTTCCCATGTTTCACTGGAAGTAAGAGCACCTAGAGTAGGTTAAGGGGACATGATGCCATTGGCGACCAAATGAAACACATCTTTTCCTGAATAAAATTACAGCTTTATCTGGGTTTGAACATTGTTGGAAATATTGTGTAAGAACACAACTAAATCAAACATATAACAGACCTCAAGTTGTTTTTTCAGGCATTTTAATGCAGGAAGTAATCAGAGCCTTCTCTAATCAGATCTTTCACATGTTCTGTCCCATGTCCACAACATACACGTCCACTCCGAGGTACACACAGAAGTTGCAAAGGGGGCCCCGGCTGTGCTAGTCCATTGTTGCCCGGGGGGGGGGGGCATGCATGGACACATCAGCCCAGGATCAGATTGCTTTTGTTGGGCCTGTCCCAGGTCCACGCTGCTCCCCATGACATCAAAGGCCCATGTCAGTGCGTGTTAGAGAAGATGAGACGTGGTACGAGCGCAAGTCAGCAGAGTGTGATCAGCAGGGGCCACGGTGCACCCTTAGGACGACACCATGTTGTCTTAGCAGGCGAGAGAGTCACGCAGGTCTGACAAAACAGCCAGGCACAGGAGCTGAGATGAGGCAGACAAAGGTGGACAGGGAAAGAGAGCAGCAGGGACAGACAGGTGATGATTTGGATGGAGAAAGGGATAGAAGGAATAGGAAGTTGTCTACATATAAATTTATGCGATAGATACTGTGCATGGAGGGTCAAATGATTGACGACACAAATATGACAGCAGCTCTGATGTGAGCCAGTGTTATCTCCTGTGCGGGCCAACGGACTGAATGTATGCACAACATTTATCTTTTTGATAAGAGCTACAATAGGACAGAGGTGAAACAGGTTGGGAGAGGATGGTGGAGGTCAGGAGTCACCACACAGGAGGCAAAACATCCTCCGCAATACTCCCAGAAATCACATCCCCTGGTGTCACTGCAGCCAGACCTGAGCATCCTCTCCCCGGTCCAAACACAGCAGCTCTCTTCCCTACACACCTAGTCTGCAATGGGAAATTCAGCTGTAAAAACGTTGGGATTGTAATGTCTGAGAGGGCGGTCTGTTATCTTTTAGGTTGTGTTTACGCACTGTGTAAATGAAAAAGAGGGGGGAAGGAGGAAGAGATGTTTGTATGATATTTTTTTATGATGTTGTTGTGGTGTGAAAGCCACTCGACTAGTGATTTTCATATTTTCACTCCGGAAAAAGATTACATGTTCTTGTGTTAATTGAAGAGAGTACTGTAAAAACAAACAAAATGTGCTCAAAAATACGCGAAAGCAGTGCCATTACTCTTATTTTTCTAAAAGTAGACATTCTTGGAGGAATGTGGTTTTCACCATACAGTGACAAAGCAAACGCTGATGTTTTTCACCACACAGTCCTGACATGAAAGACTTTTGTGTGCAGACTGCAGGTATGGAGGCTGCTGCGAGTGTGTGTCTACAGTTTGAGGTGATGATGCCTCGTGTGTGGAGAAAAGAGGTGTTTTATCGACAGGTGTGACTCCTGACCCTGCCTCTGTCTGTCTCTGTCAACACATCCAGCTCGGGCATGGACAGACACGCCGTGCGCCACTACTGTCTTTGTCTGCTCACCTGGATACAATATCCACTCTGCTGAACGGCAACAGTACGCGCTTGTAACTGGTTTTCACCATTCAGCTGTTGTACGCATTCTGAAGTCTTTGACAAGTTAACCCTTGAACTCCTGAGCAAATTGTCTTGATTTTTTTCACAAACTTGGATGAGCAACAAAGAAAGAAATGACCCAAAACTTGGCAAGAAATTAGTGAAAAGTCCAAGAAAATTACTGGAAAAAAAGAAAAAAGAAAACCACAAAAAAAAAAGACTTTGTGAATATGTGCTCAAAATTTAGAATTTTTTTGAACATTATTCTAAAATTAAATATGTAAATATTCTCCTTGCCTTTTCCCCCTGTTTTTGAAAGAAATTACATTAGTTTTCTCAGGGTTCATAAGTTTATATATTTGTGAAAGACGTCTGTAAACAGCACAAGGAAAGGGATGTTGCTCCACATTTTAAAGGGTAACTTGCAACAGAAAACTGGGTGATTGTACATGCAATCAGTTGTGTGGTCAACTGCTCTTCCATGAGTAATAAGGAAGGGATTTATCGAAAACTACTTGTTGATCTTCAGCAGAAATTTGTTCATTGCCGATGATGTCAAAGCCCAAATATCTATTGGCAATTCACCAGTGAGTTTCCTTAATTTATTTGCTGGACAGCGAGGTTAATCTTTTACACAATGATAACATTCCTGGCAAACCTCCTGGAATACACACACACACACACACACACACACACACACACACACACACACACAGTATGCTCTCATTCAACCGGCAGATGATTCCAGATGTTTCCTAAACGGATGAAAGTCAGGGAAGCTCCTTGCAAGCCTGCATCAGACTCAACTAAGAGTTGGAAGCCGACCAGCTGGAACCACCCACGCCTCCATACTATTTCCTCCCTGCTGGCCCCTCCCAGACGCAGGCCCATAGTTGTGATTTATCTCCGCAGGATGTGTAAGGCGCGTGGGGAGGACGCTGGGGCTGACATCCCTATCGTTAAATGCAAAGCCCCATGATAAGAAGCTGTGCAGGGAAAGATAAATAAATAAAACCAAAAAAGAGAAACACAATCTTGGAGAATATAGATGTACTCTTGTCAGCACGTTTCTTTATGTATCTGCTTGTGCTAGAAATTATTTTTCATTTGGGGGTTTCAGATTGGCAGCAAGGAGTTATTAATCTTCTCCAGTGGACTGTGCTGTCGCCACAGATCACTGATCACCTCGTGGAAATATCAGGATGTTATTAAATCTGTCACTCCAGCTCTACAGAGCTTGTGGTTCGGACCTTGGCTTACACAGACACACGCGAACACACAAACAGGAGCTCACTGTATTGAAGCTCCGGCCGCAACCTCAGGTGCGCGAGCCACCCACGCTTTTCTCCATTATGTCTGATTAATGCAACATCAGTGAAAGCCGCAAACCTCTCAAAATGTCACTGGGAGTCAAAAGTGGGTGTGTTTTTCACCTGAATAGGAAGATTGTAACAATTATGGTGTTACCTCAGCACATACAATGGGCCCATTGTGCAACCTACAACTCCCCAGGCTGCTGGTGGATCTGAGGCTTGGCGAGAAGAGAGCGGGACGGGGTGGAGGTACAGAGCGAGTCCACCACTGAATCACCGGCTTTGTTTGCAGACATATCCTGGGATTTTGATCATACGGTTGAAATGACTGCGGCTCAAAGCTACTTAGCTTTGCTTGTAGTCTGGGCTGCACATTGTCACACACACATGTGCAGGCATGTTTAATCTCACCATGAATATTGTGGATATGTTGGTGGTAAAAGCATCTGGATTTATATTTAGGCACACAACATGCATTTAGTGCCTCCTTTGAAAAAGCTTTTGGGATCCCACCTGTACAGACTGGCACTTACACAATGTTTTTCACACTTTTTGAAATCACAGTTTTCATTGGATTTTTTTGTTTGTTTTTTACTTTATATCTTTAGGTTTTGCATTTGAAGCACATTGTAATCAAGCAGCAGCTGAAAAATGTAGCCAATGCAAAAGTGCCAAAAACCGCAGCTCATTGTATGGCCACATGATGCTGGCTCCAAAACTAAATAAATCCCCATAAACCCTCATGTTAGAATGCCCTACTTTACACAGAAAAAACATGTTTACATCCTGGTACAACAAATGATTTGGGTTTCTATAACTATTTTCAACATCCATGATAACTGTACAGGGGAAGAATTTTTCTATAACTCACCCGTTTACATTTTATTAAGGCCCAAAGTTTTGAATAATTAAGGGCGGACCACTTGGGTGATGTGCTGTATGCCAGTAGTGTCCTCAGCTTCAGGTCAGATCCACCCCTCACTCCTCCACAGCGCCAGTCTCTCATCCAAATATGGTCATTTCTGGCTCCAAAAAAACCAAGATGGCGATGGCTGAAATGCCAAAACTCCTTTAGGCTTTAGAATGGCAGTCCACATATTAAAGGGTGCCGTCACAGTCGCTATATCCATTATTTATGTAGTATCTATAGTTTTGAAAATAAGTGAAAGAAATTAACGTTTATTATTATCATTACTATTGTTATTATTAGTAGTATTAGTATTATATAATTGTTATTTTGAGTGTATTTGAGGAGCATAAGAGTAATCGAAAATAAAAAGGATAAAGCCATCCAGGCCACAGTACAAAGACAAAAAAATTAAATTGGCAAATTCTCTTAGTGTTTGTTTGTGATTATTGTTTCCTAGCTAGGTTGTTTATTTGTGCCACTTTCTCATTAGTTTTTGTTCCTGTTAGAACTAAATATGGTAAAAATTACATGATAATAATATTAATTTTGGGATTGGGGGGATGGGTGGAGGTGGTGCGGGGCAGCAGAAGCTTTCCTGGGCACTGAATATTGCTTGGTGCGGCACTGTAGATCTGTAATAGACACTGTACACACTTTACTCAGAGCTCTCCTCATGCCTCCTTTGTAAGGGAATGTGTGTGTGTGTGTGTGTGTGTGCTTTCACCTGCTGCAGATCTTTCAACTGGTTGTGATTCACCTGCATAGACGCATGTCTCGTCATGATGGAGTCTCCCGTGTTTCAACAGGTGTCAGGCAGCACAATAATATGAACTCCTTCACATGGGGGCATATTCAGCAAACAACAGAGAGTCTTTAAAGGATCATGCTAAACTAGAGCATTCACCACAGGGTACATTTCAACTGTTTTCCCAAATCTGTTATCTCCATAATTACATGCTGTTGAGGTTGTGTCTGAAACGTGCCATCAGTGTAACTTCTATCATACATTTGTGCTCAACATTGTGAACTTTCTGTGCTTTGCCGTGAGCATATCTAATACACTTCCACGTGCAGCTGTGCATGACTTTTGACCTGCTGAAGCGTGTCAGTACACTGGGGCATATGACCACGGGAGTGTGTGAGGAGTGTGCCAGCCTTGAGTATGTGGGAGGATTAGTGTTCCCTGTGTGTGTGTGTGTGTGTGTGTGTGTGTGTGTGTGTGTGTTGGACACCACACAAATTGGCCAGACAACTTGCTGATTCAACTTAAAGGTGTGTGTTTGTGAGTGTCGGACGCTGAGCTACTTAGCTGGGCTAAGCTGAGCGGGCAAAGTGTGGAGTAGAGTGCCCGAATAACACAAAGCATAATAATAAGATCACAGAGCACAGCCTCCATGCTCAGTTCCCATGATCCCTCAGCTGATCCCACAGCTGATCTGGCAGCGACGACCTCCATGTTCCACTTAGTCAGCACATCAGCCGCTTTCAACCTCGTCCAGGTTACTAAATATTAAGACTTGCTCTGAATTCAGCGCCACCTGCTTAAACCCTAAAATAATCTCCTGATGTGGACCTGATCTTTCAGCGTATTCGCTTTGGGTAAGTGTAATAATACAGGTGGTTTCATGGAAGGTATATCAAGCCTCATTCTCCCAGAGATTCATTTAAAGGCTCACTTCCAGTATTTAACAAAATAGATGTATTTTTGTAAACATCAGAGATTAGTTACCCACTGAGAGGCTGTTTCCATCAACGCTCTCTGGATACCTGTTTGGCTTAAAATGGCGCTTCATTTCACCACAGGCACTGTTGGCGGACTGCCCGACGTGACCTCAGGATGAGTGCAATATACAAACCTAACAGGTTATTTGTGCGTCACTCTGTATTCTCTAATAATGCCGTGCATCGTGTCTCAGCATGTCCGCATTGTTTTTCTCAAATGCAACCTCAAAACAAAGAAGAGATTTGATAGAGAGATAGAGAAGAGATGTATTTAGCAAGGACTTGGCGCTGAGTGCTGCAGTGCTTTTTTCTTCAATCTTCCTCATACAAAAGACGATCCCTTAACAGCACACCAAGGAACAACATGATGATGAAATAGGGTCATTTTATACCCTGGGACAAACAGCACGCTCCCTGCTAGAATAGCTGTAGTAAAGACTTTACAAAAAGTTTGAACACATGATCTCCAGTGTGTCTGCTAAGTATTTATTACCTTTTCACTCTGTTAGATTTAGTAAATGGCAGTTCCTTTAAAACAGACCTGAAAGGTTCAGCTTTGCTGTTGTGACATAGTAAAGAAAAATCTGCACCTGAAATTGAATAAGGCTCTGACACCTTGAAATAAAAGGAAACTTAAAAATAAAAAGAAAACTTTTCTCACCCAAAGTGACAATTTGTATAACAGTTACTCCCCTCGTGTAATGTTGAATGTGTGATGAAAACTTGGATGAATTGAAGCAAAAGGGGGCTGTGTTTTAAAACACAAAAACTATATCAAAACCTCCGTTTATGAACTCACACAACTTGTGATATACAACCCAAGCCTCATTGCCTGCTAAGTGCTTCCCAAAAACATCCATTGTCACTAAAACCTTAAAACTAAACTAAAAGTGAAACGAATCTATTCTCTCTTAAAAGCCAGACTCATTAACAAAAATTTTACCTCACTGAACACAGGTGATCTACCGCTGCATTAAACAGTTTGTTTTTGTTATTGTGTGACTTTTGTGTTTTAAAGGGTGGGTTCGGATTCAACAATGTCACACAATAACACAAACTAACTAACTTGTCTAGGCAGCTATAGACCAGCAGCTCCTGTGTTTACAAAGGTAAAATTATTGTTATTTTCAATGGAGTCTGGCTTTTAAGAGACATTTTGTGACAGTTTGTGAGCTGATGTTATGATATAGTTTTGCTGTTGTTAAATGTGGACTGTGTGAGTAACTAATATTAAATGGTCATTTGGGAAATGAAGTATTTCTTTAAGTCTGCCCAATGAAATTTTAAGGTAACAGAGCGTACACTTGTGACAGTATAAGAAGATAGAACAAATCTGACACCCCTACATTGGATATGCAATAGAAGAATCATTATAAAACCATGTATGTGCAGCAACCTCATTTAGGAGACAATACTGCAACAGCAAAATAACTATATCATTAATTTTTTATTATACATTGAAATGTATCTTTATAATAAGCCTATCTTAGTTTCCATCATGGCTTTACTGTAAGCTATTAAACAGCTGTATCGCCACTCAAAGCATATTGATGCACTTCAGTGGAGCAGAACATGTTAAAAAAGACAATAAAATGTTCCAGGATTTCCTGTGTAGCAGCACTGAGCTAAATAAACCAAAAAAAAAAAAAAACCCAGAGTAAGTTTGTGTGTATGAACCCCAAACATGAACTCTTTCTCTTACTCACTGACCCTTTCGTGGTTTATGCTGACCCTTACCTTTCCCATGAACATGCCACCTCCCGTCACCTGTGACCACGTCTGTCACCAGCTTGTGAATCAGCATATGAGCCGAGTGTTGTCGTCAAAGCAGAACACAACACCGACCAGGTTCAGAACTCTGGGTTTCCGAAATCCTGCTCTCGTTACAGGCAGAATGAGATCCATTCAGAGGGGTGCCAGAGGATCTTAAAGACCCCTCTGTATCAGCGCTCCAAGAACCAAACCACCGGGTCAAAATTTCCATAAAGAGCCACCGTGTTTAGTTTATACCATATTTGACTGATGGTTATGTTCTAAATTGTTTGTTGGTTGTTTCTCCAGGCAAGCCATGTGCTAATGTACAACTTTGCATGTGGATGGACACAATAGGCCAACTGTTCTCCTCTCCTGCATTTCCTTTTCTCGTTCTCTCCCTGTGTAAACACATGAGCTTGCAATGTGAATTGATGTACTTGTTGGCTGGCTGTGTCAGCGGTGCAGCGGTGGAAGAAATGTTCAGGTCTTTTACTTCAGTAAAAGTATCATTACCACAGTGTGAAAATACTCCATAACAAGTAAACATCCTGCATTAGCACATTACATAACTACAAGTGTAGATATATTATAAGGTCTATCTAATTCAAGAATCGAAAGTAAAATACCTCATTATACACAATGGAGTGTTTTAACATACAACATGTTATTAGATCATGATCACCTGTGCATTAATATGAACAGCATTTTACTGTTGCTGCTGGTAAAGATGGAGCAGATGATGTTCTTGGTATGTTTTGCACTATAAAAAAAAAAACTCAAGCTGTTCTCATGCATTGTTCGTTTAACTATGAAAAGCCATGCACCAGAATTTGTGTATAATCATTGTTATTGTAGGCCATGATCACATGACCAAAGCGTTGAAAGGTGTGTTATGAGCATAAGGCCATGTAGCAAGGCAGATTGAGGTGGTTGATGGGTCAAACAAATACCCAGCAGACCATTGTTTGTGTCGCACGTGAAACCATGTGAACTATATCTTCACATTAAGTAAATAACGTGACAATGCCATTTTTGAGGCACTAATTTATTATTTTAAGATGTCATACAGACCATTGTATGCAGATACATTGGAAAAACTCCATCATACTATGAATTTTTTTTAACTCGTTTTGAGAAAATGAGACTTTTTGAACTCAATAGCAGACATTTCACATTATCCATAAAGTACCTTAAGCTGCCAGTCAAATGTGTAGTAAAATGTACAATATTTCTCTCTGATATATAGAAATAGTGGTAGAAAATGAAAAGTATCTGTCTTTCTTTTTGTGAATGTATGGCCTAAAAAAGCGTGGGTATAGGTAATTGTTCTTTGTTCACTTTTCAACCTTGAAAACCACACGCAGGGAACACTTAGAGATATCTCCACAAAGATCTCCGCAAAGTATAAAGACTGAAAAAGCCCAGGGAGTCTGACTCAGCCTCATCAGCACTGGCAGATCGCGGCTTCTCTGATTGAAGACAGACGACATCTCCTGCAGTGCTGAAACTCTGCAACAAGCTGTTTCACTTTGTTTCAGAGATCGGCACAGCTTATATGAAATCAATATCATTTGGATTGTAACATATTAAAATGTTCTCCAGCAATGTTCAAGAGACTTATAGAGCCAGAGTGTTGCACAGGAATGATGCCAGATTCTTTTGGTAGATAGGAGCTCGCTGTGCGAGCCAGAGAACTTGGGCATTAACAAAGGAGGGCGCTCCTGCTTCTTCCCTCCCACCCCCCCCAGTCTCTGAGTCTATCATGGCTGTCACCCAGCATCAGGGAGCCTAATGGCTGAAGCTTTTTGTGTACAGCATCCTGGACTGATCGAGCGAATCAAAGAATGAGTGTACCCATCTCATGTCACAGGGCCATGGAGAAAAAAGAGGGACGTGGGCCAGAGCTCTTTCTCCACAGGAAGCCATGAGAATCAGATCAGTGAGGCTAATCTAGAGAGCGGAAGTCGTCCTGGAGAAAAGGGTGCTGTATAGATGCGCAACTGCTTTTCCTTAGTGAGACAGATTTTACCTTCAATACTGGTCCCTGTCTTCCTTTGCCGTTGCATCGCTATGTTCCTGTTTGGTCGCCTGATTGGCTAATCCTTGGGCCTCAGAGCCACCTGGACCTGCAGGACTAATCCATATCTGATCTCTGTGAAATTCCAAAGCAGAGTGGGGTTCACTTTTATTATGTTGCTTTCATAAGAGTGCCCACCTGCCTTGTCAAAATGAGCTCTGACCCAAATTCCTCTTGGCACTGTAGTTCCTCAGATTTCTGTGTGCTGCTGAGAGAGGGATGTGAAGAAGCTGATAGCATGGTGTTGGGAACAGCTTGAAGGCATCAAGGGCTAATCCAGCATGGACTTGAGCATGTCTCTGTGCCAAGGCCTTGGCAACATCTAATCTTATCTGCCACCCTTTGCATGGCCTGCAAGGAACATAGGGACTACCCAAAATTCTGAAGCCCCATCAGTCCAAAATAATGTCCCACTGGACTGAAAGCACATTTCTGCAACAGCCCAAAAACAAATGCCCATTGCTCCAAAATCCGTAAATCCAGACTCCCTGCAATCAGACAGCCCGATTGCAAGAATAAAAACTGTGTGCATTTTAAATCTCTGTAAACCACAGATAGGTTACATTTGTCAACAACGCTTTGGTGAATTTTTGGTTAGGTTTCCACACAAACAACACTTGGTTATGATATAAAATTCCCATATTTGTTGGCACTAAAGACAATGGTAAAGCAGGGATGTGTCTGTGAAAAACATTCGAGTTTGGTGGATCAAACGCCTCTGGAAAGTGGTGCAAAGTTTTGGTAAAAACACCCAGGATGGTTGGTTCAAACACTGCTGAGAAATGCTGCAAAGGGTCAGTCAAAACATCTGGGATCGGTGGTGGTGGTCACTGAACCAAAACTAACTGCAGGGAGTGGGTGTTTTTGGAAAAACGGGACTTCTGCGCAATGGACATTTATTTTTTAATATAACAGGCTTTTGCAGAAATGGACTTTCAATCCAATGGAACATTTTTTTGGACTGATAGAGGCTCCAGGATTTGGGACCCTTGGAATAATGGCATGGCACCATATTTTTTGGGGCTTTTTCCCTTTTGGCCTCTCTTTTCTCCATATTTGAGTATGTTTTTTCTCTTTCCACAAGTACATGCACATAAGCAACATATCACCATTAGGGCTGAAACAAAAGACAGGCTTTGTCTTCCCAAGGCTTGCGAAAACTTCAGGGAATTTTGAGTGAGATGCGCCAGTTGCTGCATACTTCAAATATATCACTTCCTCCCACATATTTTCACACTGACTGGATGTATGGACTTTACTAGCAGCAGTAGAACCGTTGCCCATGCTGATGATTGAGAAACTGGATCTGGAATGAACACTATGTTCATCGCCACAATGTTTAAGTAAGACTGACAAAGTCATGGTAGGTGTTAGAAGAGATACAAACACCATGTCTGTCTTCAGATACTGCAGGCACTTCATAATGACAGGGTTCCTGTTTACTAAAAGAGAAACGCTCATGCAGGTTTGAGCTCAGCTGCATTTCTGACAGTCTGGAAAGGAGCCAGAGAGGGATGATGACAGGCAGACAGCCTCTCGATGATATCAGCATGTGCCTTTGCATACCACAAGATATCGGACATGCTTGTGTGACTGCAGTTTACAGTTTATCTGGCCAAGATAGTAGACTTAAAGAAACAGGTTGAGACTAGTTTGGTTTTGAAAAAGAACAGGGGTTTATGCGTTTATCAAAATGATTCTCATAACATATTGGTTAATTCTGAAAACTATGGATACGTAACATTTGTATGATGTTATGTAAGAGATATGTTAAAACCTAACATCTCAACAATTATGTGGTTAATGTGTAGTAAGGTTGAGGCCCCGAAACACTTGGTAAAGGTTAGGGAAAGATTGTGTTTGGCTTAAAATACATGCTTTTGGTGGCACAATTAATGCTGGAAATGCAACGTCTCAGTCAAAAAAAAAACCAACATTTTTTGCATTCCTGGTGACACAGTGACTGGTCACTATTTAAAAAATTGCAATTAAAAAAAAAAAGTTTTATTTTTAGTTGGCCTTGAACAGTGGTTTACAGATTAGGCTGCTCTCCTTGGTGACATGTCGTCCATTGCCCCCTTTCCCTTCAATTACATACAAATGTAATATATCCCTGGTTTGCAGAAATGTTCAATGTAAACATTTTCTTCTGGCGACATAGTTGTTAACAATTTAGCACAAGCTTTCAGTCCCCCACAGCAAATATTTCAGCCAAATGGATCAATAAAACTATCTTTTAAAACCAAGAGTTGAAATGCAAAAAATGTGTTTGTTCACAGTCCACTGTTCTTCTAAATAAAGTTCTCTCAACAAGGGTTTTTAATCATTGACAAGCCACTAGATTTCCCACAGTTGATCAATCAAAGAAAAAACAGAAGAGTAGAAGACAGAGGGGACAGTGAAGACACACACACGTAAACACACATAAAAATCACATCCTGTCAGCAGCCTAATCTACTTTATGACTGCTTTTTCACCTGGAGGATAGCTCGAGGCATAAAAGTGAGTCACACTCAGCATGAGTTTGGGACAACAGGCCTGACAAAGAAAACAATCCTACCATCCCCCACCAACTCCAGCAGCCTCCTCCTCCCTGACTCCTTAAACTCCACTATCCCAGGCTACATAACATATATTTACCACCTAATCCTCGAGTTCAAACCGCTTCTCTGTTGAACGTCATGATTCCTCTGCCAAGTTTCAATCTAAGACTGGAACACACTGTATGATTAACTGTCTGTTTCTCAATCTCCTGCAATCTGTCATCGATTTGTTTTTTCCCACCCCGCTGCCCCACACTGCACTCCCACCACCAGTGAAACCTCTGACAGGTGGAGGGTGAGAGCTGAACCTGCTTCCTTTAGGCTGCAGAATGAGAGGAAAATAACAAACACTGACAGCCAGTGATCAAGCAACTGGAAAAACAAGAAGAGGGAAGAGACTCCCTCCTTTTGGAGAAGATAGATTTCTAGTCCTAGAAGAGATTAAGTCCTACTTATGTGATATCATAACATGTTGGTCATATATAGTCATTCTATCAAGGCTTTAAGTAAGGCTGAAACTACATATTAATTTCATGATAGTCTAATCTACTCATATTTGTTGGTTAATTGTTGAGTCTATAACATGTAAAAAATAATAGTAATAATAATAATAATAATAATAATAATAATCATAATAATAAGTGAATTTCCCAGAGCTCAGGGTTTTAAGATGGCATGTTTTGTCTTGTCAGCCCTTCAAAAGTCAAAATTTTCCTTTTACTATGTTGTGAAACATAGAAAAGCTGCAAATATTCAAATCTTATTGGTTTGGCTTTGATTTAAACAATCGATAGGATATCAAAATTTTTGTTTTGAGTATGCAGTAAACTCACTTGAACTTAATAAAAAAATTTGTTCATACAGATAAAAATACAATAATAAAAGCTGTGAAAAAGTGAAGTATTTGGCTGGTGCCATTGCTGTGTTGATGGCCATTATTTGTGAAGTTAGCTCCTTTAAACTCAGGTTGATTGGTGGCCATCAGTGCACGTTGAATCATGTTTTCCTAGTACAATGCAGTGAAGTGCATTTCTTGAATTCTGGCTGTTAAAATGCTGCCTGCCATTATAAATATAAATATATACTGCTCTTCTTAAGTACACCATTGATTCAGCATTGCACTCCGATAACACTGTCAGACTCAACATGGATGGTTAAACAAAAGCAGCCAAAATACCCAATATCTTGGATGTGTAAAGAGACCATAAAGTGTTGCATAAAGCCAAAAAAGTTCATTTCCAAGTATAAAATTACCTGGATTTTCTGCATTAATGTGCCTGTCAGCTCAGTCTTGTGCTCACATGAGTGGCAGTTAATTTCTCATGATTTGGCTGTTAGTGAATTTTACAACCTTTAGGATGTAATAATGAAAATAAGGGCTACTTAACTGTTCATACCAACTACTGTACATAATGATGGGCAAGCCAAAATATTCTGGCTGCTGCCATCTTGCACTGGTGGTGACTCCATGTGGAGACAGAGTCCGCACAATATCAAATCCTCGCCATATGATCAATTATGAGCAGGGCCATTGATCGCACGGTGATTGACACACAGGCCTACAGCTATCAGTCATGTCACACGCCCTTTTATTTACATTAAATAATTCGTTATAACCACTTAGTTATAACTTATCAGAAAAACAAACACTTGAACATACAGCAGTGTGATAAGAACTACCAAGAGAGAAACCATCTTTAGAAAAAATGTATTTGAAGTCTGCTTTTTTTAGTTTATCCTATATCCAATCCGCTATCATGGAGAAGACGGGGTTTATGACCTATACTGCAGCCAGCCATCAGGGGACGAGCAAGCTGTTCTGGCTTCACTTATGGGGAGCCATCATGTCGTCCATCATTTTAGATTGAGGAGTCACAAACAGCTTTATACAGCTTTTGCCCTTTAATTACAAGTTCCCCTATAATTAAGAATATACCAGGGAAATTGTGTAATTCACAGACATAACTGAGAAACTCTTACAGGTGTAGCTTTAGTGTAACAGTGCAGGTGTCATCATGATGGCTCCTCAGACATCATGTTTGAACACGCCTGTTACTTTATCAAGAGGTTGTCAGACCGCCTGCAATATAACAAGGCTCATACAGAAACCAGACTTCTAATCCACTGACAAGATTACACAAACGATACCAAAAAGTTTCTCAATGTGAAGTCTGGAAGATGGCTAGAGGTTGAGCAATTTTATCAGAGAAGGAGAATCAAATCAAAAATGTATCTACATATGTATCTGAGGTTTGTGGGGCTCTTTGGTGGCATGTGACCCATGTTTGGACATGTACCCTGCGTGTCAGGTCAGTGATACAGACATGTCATTCACCAACCTATCTAAAGTCCTCAGAAGCCAGAGAGGAAAAGTAGCAGTTACAAACAGCTCTGGTTTTCCTCGTCAGACAGGTTTCTTTCCCAAGCCAAACACCGTCCACACATAAAATATCTTGTTTCATAAGAAAACGTAACCCAGGATACAAGACTCGAGTGATGAGTAGTTTATGTTTACAGATGCACCCAGTGGTTAACGGACCCCGCCACTCTACAAGTCCCTGCAGCTTTTGTTGCACTTGGAAACAGAGCTTAAGCATAAAACTCAGGAGTGTGGTTGGGACTTGTGTGTCATAAAGTTAAGGATCTATTGTTAAGGGATTAATGATGATTATTATTTTCATTGGATGTTCTGACATGACTCTTTGACCTGAGAGCTGTCTGGAATGCTCAATGTGGTTTTTCAGTCTCCCACTCATCTTATAAATGAACTATAGCAGAATAAATTTAATTCTCTGAGCCACTGTGACATTATTCAGATGTTATTCTAGAGTCACCATTATTTCACTTAAAAACAATATGGAAAGTTGTGTTTACTTGACCAATACTTAGGACTTTCATTCATTTATGCCTTGATGTGGCCAATATTTGCCGATGTTTGTGGGGCTGTTCAACCAGAGCCCCAAACCATGATTTCCAATTTCAGTCGTTTCTTCTCTCCAGCTTAGAAATCCTCTGAACATAAATAAACGAACCAATATGCTCCAAGATGGTAAATTAACTTTCGACAGCATCTGTGGCATGTCTTGATCCATGTTTCTCATGCATCATTCAAACATAACAAATAACTGAATCAACACTACATAAATCTGTGGTGGTTATCAGGGTTACTGACAATAACACACAAGGGTTCCAACACATTTTACCGATGAATTTTCAAACTTTTCCATAACTTCTCCATTAGGATTGAGTAAAATACTTGGATGAAACAAGTATCTTGTATGGATACTGATTTTTTTACATGTAGGCCCACAAGTATCAGCCAAGTAAAATGTGTCAATATCCATTCTCCTGATGAAGGAAAGTCTTCGACTGAGTAGCTGTAAAATTGGAATTTTCTAATGAAATTACTTGAATTTGTTTTCCTGTGATAATATGATCACAAAACAAATAGGCTATTCTTGTGGGTTAACAAGTAGAATAAAAGACAATAAATAATACATAGTTGACACAGTTCGTATATTGCCTACATAACTGTCATAATCAGGCCGCAAAGACAATACAAAAACCAGACAAGCAACCATGACAACCAGTCGTTTTTGTATAGGCAATGAATAATCTGTTAAACTTTCTTTTAGCATTTGAACTCATGCAGCTGTATTGTTTGTCACGTATGTTTTCTGTATAAAATCATTAAAACGATAAAAAAAAAACAACTTTTTTCTTTCAACAATGCATTACAGAGTACAAAAGTGATCTTGGTCTACAACTTTAACCAATTTTCTGCACAATAAACAAACTCTAATGCTACACACGCACGTTTTCATACTGAGAAGCTCGGATGTCGGAGCCTGGGCTGAGCACCTGAAGGCACCACCCGTGATAAACTGCTGTGGATGGGGTGTGACGTGGAGAGCAATCAGGGCTGCAGGAGCGGAGTCGGAGCTGAACTCACTCCTCAGTTTTCCCGGAGGGCTGTCGGTGCTGGATGCCACAGAGCCAGTCTGAATTGGCGCCGTCACCGAACTGAGCTTCTCGAGAGTCAGAGGACAATTCCCGGGGAGCAGCACGGAGCAGCACGGAGCGGACCGGGGGCACATGGAAACGAAATGTCGCTGGAAACACGGCGGAGGACTTCTTCATAGTTTCACTCGAGAGGAGGCGAAGTGAGCCGCGAGATAAACATGCTCACCCCGATGCTGGCCTCCTTGCTGCTGCCTCTTCTCCTTCTCTGTCGGATTTCTTTTTGCCAATATTCAAGCGACCAGTGCAGCTGGAAGGGCAGGTGAGGTTTACGAACCTGTTTATTAAAATTTAAGTTAAATACGTGATTATAAAAAGAGTTTAAAGTGAGCTGCAGCGACCTGAAGTTCAAGAAACCGAAACTCGGGCTTAAACCGCGGCTATGTGAAATAATGCAGCAGACTTTAACGAAAAATAGCCATAAATTAAGACAAACTACAAATACAGAACGAATGGCTGCCCTCGGCTTATAGAGGAAATAATTTGGGGATGTAAAAGGACATGTAAAGTATGTAAGACACTTGAGTTTTGGTCTGGGTGGTGCTGAATTTATGAATGACTAATCGACAGCGTTATTACTCTCTTTTGAGATCACTATCATGACTTACTTGGGAGTATAACAATAGTGCATAATGACATATTAACCCTTTGAAATCTGGGACGACGTTAAGTGTCAAATGCAGCATTCAGACGCCTTTCACATGCATTTAATCATGAACAAATTGGTCTGATTTCTTTACAAGAAATAAGGAAAATGTGACAAGAAAATTACTTGTGTATAACTTTAAAAAAGGGAGAAATTCTTTTACGTTATTAATTATTTAAAAATATGGGAAAGTGTCCAAAAACTATACTTTTAGATTTTGTATTATTATAATTAATTATTTTATTTTATTTTATTTATTATTATTTTATCATTGATATTTTGATTTCATCATTGATTAATTATTTACTTTTTAAATTTATTTTACTCTTTTTTTATATCATTTTTCTTTCTTGTTTTTACCCCTCTCTCTCTCTCTCTCTCTCTCTCTCTCTCTCTCTCTCTCTCTCTCTCTCTCTCTCTCTGTTGTTAAATTTCAGGTAGCTTTCTTGTAACTCTTGTAACCTGTAACCACTGTACAGGTCTCAAGGGGTTAAAATATTATTCTGATGTAAGTAATTTAACATTAGTTCATGCTTTTGTTTAAGAGTTAACATTCCAAACTGCAACAGACTGAAATATTTAGAGGATTACATGTTCAGATCTCCAAAGAGCCTTTAAGTATTTTGTTTATATAGATTGAAAAACCTCAGGCAGCATATACTGGAAAATTTCACCTCCCATCAAACATCTGCTGAAATCTGTTTTGCACTTGAGAGGCTGTGCCTCAAATAGTGTGGTTTTGTTTTTCATCCTCTAGTCAGGAGGGGTAGGCGATATTCAGCACTTTGAGCCCTTAACCAATAATCTGTTGTTCATTAGTGCGACTCTTGACTAATCTCCTTTAATTGCATGCAGAAGTGATGAAGTTAGAAAGGACTTAATTAGAGGCGTACTGAGGAGAGCCTGGTTATGGAGCTTCAGCTGCATATGCTCAGCATGTGCCATGGGTTACTTAAGATCTATTGCAAATTTGAATTTCAGCATCTCATTTTCAGGAAACTGGGCGTTTCTCCCCCAGAGTCAAACCGCTAGCTTGGCATGTGCATGCTGGTGGACTGCTGATGGCTTCCTGCCTCTGGCTTTGCCACAGAATGACTGACAGACTGAAGTTTTCAAACCCTGACCAGGCATTAAGTTCTGGAGGGAGTCATTTGGTCATGCTGGCGCCAGAGTCCGAAGTGCTGCCCGGACAAGTCTCTTCCAGTCTCTTTGGTGGCTTGAAAGCAAGGGGAGGTTCAGTGCGTGACCTGCATTTGCACTTGCATGCAGCAGGCCCAGCTACTGTTGCTGCCGTTGTCTGCCCAGAAGCCCCTGTGTCCCTCCATTCATCCATTTCTGCCTCCAAACTCTTCCCAAAGGCAGCCTGCCAGTCGTGCATTTTGCCAAAGCTCTGGGAGGAACAATGCGGTATGGGTGAGAGTGTGTGTTGGAGCTGAGGTCATTTTGGCTGCTCCGGCTCGTGACTGGTCATGCAGCCAGTCTTGCGCACAGACGGCCATTAATGCTTCACGAGGAATGTGGTCTAATGTCCTTACAGTCTGCCAGAGGTCTTCACCCTGGTCAGTTAACTCAGGCTATAAACGACCAGAAAATCATTTTCAGAGCGCCGAATAATCCCTTTATGCTGAATTAAAGAAAAACAACATTGAAACACAACTCCACAAAGATAAATTCTTGTTTCTTTTTTTGTAGCTGTACACACTTTCAGAAATTCCTACCACTGCCTGCCACTTTGAGTCTTGAGTACTTGCTTATACTTTTCTTTATTTTCTTCCAGCGGTCTGACACATGAAGGCCACGCCAGGGACGTGGAGCAGGTGTACCTACGTTGCTCCCAAGGCTTCCTGGAGTGGCTGTATCCCACGGGGGCCATCATCGTCAACCTCCGACCCAACACGGTCTCCCCCGCCGCCGCACGGCTCTCCGTCTGCATCAAACCCTACGCAGACTCCAGTGGCACCAACATCTACCTGGACCGTAATGGCAAGCTGCGGTTACTGCTGCGTGAACAGGACCAAGCTCAAAGCAAGGTGCATTGCTTCAGTATCCAGGAGGGGGCGCTCTTCATCGAGGCTGTCCCGCACATGGACATCAGCAGACGGATCACGGCGTTCCAGTATGAGCTGGTCAGCGACAGGCTGGGACCAGAGGCACACTCAGTGGGTGGTAAGATACAGCTCTATTATGACACTTTTACAGCACAGTATTAATGGTAAACTTGAAGATAAATTAATTTCGTCTGAAGTTTCCTTTAAAAGGGGCGATTTAGAGAAAATCATATAATTTTTACAGAATACTCGGGGTTAGGAAGGAATTGATACAGCAGAATTGCAATATTTTTGTGTGCCAATATCGTATTGATACACAAAAATGGCAAGTATCTTTTTTTTATTATAAAAGTTATTAATATTACATTTACAAATAAAACTTTTGTTAGCTGTTTAGAATAATAAAATCAGTAGCTTTTACAGTACACTAGATACAATCTACAGCAATAAAAATCTCTGAAGTGGGATGAACAGACTGAAAACTTTATCTTATTAGATAAATCAGACTGTTAAGAACTTTTTTCTTTTGGGATGTCATTATGTTATGGCAATACCCAGCATATTGCAAAATGTTCAAAATCACAGTAGTTTTGCATCGTGACTTAAATATTATGATCATATTATATCATGGGGCCTCTGTTGATTCTCACCCCGACCAATTTTATATTGGGACTGATGTGTGGGTTAATGCTTTCCTAAAATGTATGGTTTTTGAAAAATAATCATCAGTAATCTGGATAAAAAGTGGGTAAAAGAGAATAATAAAACAGCATGAACAGTCTGGTTAGTTTAGAAAATGTAAACACTTTACTGTAATTCGGAGATAACCAGGAAAAGGCAACACTTAGGATAACCAAAATCTAAGCCGATATCTAGTGATACTGATACACTATTGACATATTGCCCAGCCCTAATTATAAAGGTCTGCAGACTCACTTCTTATTGATTCCCTCTAGGCCTGGCTTCCTTTGTGCTTTGTCGCTGTGGTGTGTGCTGTGCACTAAATGCAGCCATCTACTGGTGGAAACTTTTATTAAGTTGGACTCTAATAGTTGGAAACTCAACATTTGCTCCAGCACTCTGCTGATACTGAAGCCAAAGTCTATTTTTCTGGTAGCATTGTCTGTACATTTTGGTTTTGGGGGGAATAAATTTCTTGTCAAAATCAAACTCTCGCTGTGAGTATCAAGACGTCAAAATCCCGAGCCTTTAAGTCTTTATGGAGCTTTTTTAGGATGAAGTGTTCAGCTCGTTTCACAAGCATTCACGCTTGATTTGACTTGGCCCTAAGCTATAATTGTTTTTTTTGTGTGTGTGTGTGTGTGTGTGTGTGTGTGTGGAGAGGCGCAGCCAAACAGGGGGCCTCCATTGAAAAACAGCCGTCTATTTTCACGCCGCGTACCTGCCAAACCTGCACAGTTTCAAGCTGCGCAACTGTGCTAGCAACTGTGTTTTTTTTCTCCGCCTGAAGCAAAATATGAGCGGTATCGAGCCCACATCTGTTTTTACGGCTCTCTGTGCTCACATATCCACATCCTGCGTCATTATCTGGCACAGCGGAGAGGGTTAAATGCAGAGAGCGTGGAGTTGTTTTGGCCACATTCGTGTGCTGCGCTCGGCTCTGCAGTATAATCTGGTCGTGTGATGTGGCCTGAGATAGCACTGGGATGATTCACAAAGACAGTGGTCTCGTGTCATTTGAAGCCCAGACTGGTGGATTGATTGCTGCTTCGTGTCCTCTCATCTTCTTTTTTTTTCCCTGTCTCTTCCCTTCTTTCCTCTCCTCTCTGACCCACTGTGCTGGGATTGAGTTGCTCACCGTCAAGCTGGAATGTATCTCCAACCAGATGTTGGGAGGAACTTTACGGAGCATATAGGCTTATTTTTCCCCGCACTCCTCCTTTTCTTGCTGTCACTCCCTCAGCCTCCCTTTCAGCTCACTTAAATTACTCCTTTTTCTCTCTATTTCCTACCTACTTAATTTCTTTCTTGTCTATTTATCATTCTAGTATTTTCCTTCTTCATTCCTCTCCCCTTCATATATCTTCCCCCTCTCTCTTCCTGGCTGTTTGAAGTGGTTTTCGTCTGTGCCGAGCAGTATTAGTGAGTTGTGCTCCATTACAGTGGAATGCATCTGGGCCCAGATGTTGCAGGGACACCATATCGTGCCCCTCCACCCCTCCTTTAACCACGCGTCCCATCCCTCATCCCTCTTTTCTCCTGTGAAGTGGTTCTGATCAGAGTGGCGCTGCATGTGCACGTGCCAGAGAGAGATGCTGACTCGGCTCTTAGCCCATTCCTGTGGTTCTGTTTCATGTCTGACATGTGAGCCCCGCTCGGCTCTGCTTTGGAGGAAAGAAAAAACACGCCTGGGTTTAGGCCTCGGCTCTGGGCTGCTCTGTCTGATGTGATGGCAGCACGCAGGCTCACTTCAAAGGGCCTTTGCACTCTGCTCTGGGCGAGGTCGGCCGCTCTGAAGTCCCCCGGCTCTCCAGCTGTTCTTAAGCCGTCCGAGTTTGTGGCTGTTTGACCTCTGATCCCTCTGGTAATGCGGCAGCGCCTCGTGTTGCTACACACGCTGACCTAAGACATGCTCACCCCTCACCCCCATACTCTCAACTTCAGACAAGCCAGCTAAAATTAAGCTCCTACAGATGACTGGGGGCACACATCTCTGTTTTTGGACTGAATTCGGGGTAATGGTCTGCATCTTATTCTCCATTTCTGAAACCAGATTAAGTTTCAGATTTATGACCAGTCTGTGTAATCTAGGGTGGTTTCCAATGCACAAAACCCACCTGATTTAAGCATTTTAATCATTCTTTCTGTAATTTAATGGATGGACACCCACTGCTGCCCCACCCTCAGCCCTTTGCTGACTCGACACCCTTCCCTCTCCCCACCTGCCCCCGTGTGCCCCTCTGCCGCAAAGGAAAACCACAGCAGATCTAAGGCTAATAAAGGCGTTTTGGTCAGGCCAGCCACAGGACCACCTGAGTCAACTAATCATTGACTTGACTGCTCTCATTTAGGGCCCTTTCTCCTGCTATAAAACACTCTGAAGGCGGGCCAGCTGAGTTGCTGGTCTGCAGCCATCAGTCAGAGGTGAAATGTAGCCTGGGGCAGGCTTTAAAAATTCTGGTTATTTCACTTTTTTTAGACCCAATAATTTGCCCTCCACTTATGAGAGCATGCCCTCATAAGGCCTGCTTTTATGGGTCAAGAAAAGATATGGTAAAGTGGGATGGCTTTGTTTTCTAATCTGCCTCCTTTCTTAAGTCCTTTGTTAAAAACAACAACAAACAAACAGGAGTTCCTGAGGATCCTTAAAAACTCTTAAAAGGCATGAATTCATTAATCAATCTATCAAATGTCTTGGTGGTCATGGTGAGATATCAGAAGATTTGTTTCTGACATAGTATGTTAAATCTACATCTATCTAAAAAAAAAACCTCTTGCTTGCAAAACATCAGGTGCTGTGAAAGTGAAACTTAACCAGTCTTTGTGCTGAGTCTAAAAGTTTGCTTTCACTCACAAGCTGCTTGTCCTCTCATCTATCAATCTGATCAGATCAACTGATCAAGTATCCGCCCTGTGACTCAAAACTCCTCTGACAAATTGCTGAAGTAAAACAAAATTGCCTGCATTGCAAAACTGCGCAGGGAAGTGCAAATTCAATGAAAAATGGCTATTAAACCAAGATTTTGTGGCCTAGCTCTAACCAGTACAAGGCATAATCATGAGGCACTTTGTATAAATGTTTTTCAAACTCCATACAATAATAAAAATCCCACATGCAGAATGAGAAACACACAAAATAGCCTCAAAAATGGTCAGTAAACATCAGGTATTTCCTAGATACCCTTGTCTGCACCACAAAACAAAAAACATTTTACAGTAAACATTTGTGCCAAATTGCCTTTAAACCTAAGTAATTAACATCGGGTCATGTTTTTTTCAGTTGTGGTTATTTTTAAATTGAATTTCATTCAAAATGGCATTTAAAAAGCATATAAAGTCTTAACTTGCCTTTAGCTGTAGGAGCCCTGACTCTTCTTGATGTTATAGTTGAGACTGCTCACAGTTTCAGTCTCAGTAGGCCTGCTGAAGTGCTAACAGATCTCGGGTCAGAGATGCAGCCTTTCCTCGTGCCTGCGCTCTCCTTATCCTTTTCATCTGGTCCCTGTTTGTCATGGAGTGTCAAGGGGTTCCTCTCGGGGCTGTGAAGCAAACAGCCCCCTCGAGCATTAAAAACTCGACAACTTTGATCAACTTTTTTTCCTTTTTCTTTACCATTAGCAGCATGCTCTGCTCTGTTTGGTGTTCAAACAAGAAGCTCACGACAGCTGAACCCAGATCTGCTGTCTTTGTAAATAAATAATAATCTGTGGGGAAAGAAATGACCGTGACCCTAACTGTACGTGTGTGTGTGTTTGAGGAACACACTCCTGGCCCAACCACAGTTGTGTGTTTGTGTAAGTGGTACTTAACTGGGAAATTTGTGGACCCGTTGGAGATTTTTATCATGCTGCAAGAGTGTAGGTGCCAAAGAAATAGCAGACTTTTCCTGTTTCTGTTGCTCTACCAAACTCATCCGCCTTCTCTCTTTATTTCCATTCAGCACCCTGTCAGCCCTGCAGCGACACTGAGATGCTTCTAGCAGTCTGCACCAACGACTTTGGTAAGAATCACAGCCTTCCTGCTGCTGTATGGTGTGCAGAAATGTCCAATGAAAACACCATTATGTGTAGCATGAAATACAGCCATTACCAGCATCTAAATCTTGCCTTCCTGTTTGGTGTTTTCAGTGGCGCGAGGCAGTATTGAGAAAGTGGAGCAGGAGGAGGAGCACTCGTCTGTCAGTGTGGAGATCAGCCACCTCTACAGACAGAAGATCCAGGTCTTTGTATCTGGGGGTGTGAGAGTACGGAGGTGGACTGGTCACATTAAGATGCCCCTGCAGTGTGGGGTGAAGTCTGGGGAGGGCGAGTTCCTCTTCAGTGGGACAGTGAGGTTTGGGGAGGCCTGGATGGGTTGCGCCCCACGCTACAAAGACTTCCTGCGGCTGTATCATGAAGCGCAGCAGCAGGGGACAAACCCCTGTCAGGTGGACACTGACTGAGTGCGTTACCTGCCCACGCTTGGAAATATGACAAGTCCTCATTGGGTGGGGAGGAGCACTGAACCAAGAGTTCATGCAAAAGAGAGACAGAGGCTGACAGACTGGCCCCGAGCCTCTGTCCTCTCCTGCTGTCTTGTGACTCTTTGGAGACAAAGACTGGAGCTCCTGAATGTTGCCAAGCAGCATGCTGGATCGACTTGGCTCTCAAAGTCGAACATGATGCAACGTGGAATGTGTCCGGACTGCCTTTCTCGCAGACAAGGAACTCCCAGGTTTAAAATGTAGCAAAACCCCCATTTGGTTTTTATTTGTATAAAATGTGAATGAACATTGTATATTTTGAAGCTCTGCCTGCTTTTGTAAAAAAAAAAAAAGTTTGATGTACAGTTTTGAAGTTATTTCTTATGACAGAAATGTATAAAGTGAAAGCCTTTTATTTTTATTTTGATTAAAAAATGATTCGCAATTTTAATGCCTGAATTCACACGTTTTTTCAGGCCGAACAATTGTAAAGGAAAAACGAACCAAAAAACAAAAAAAAGCTAAATGTTTTTTGCCATTGAGAATAAAAGCTTTTATTTCTCTGGATGAGCGTTAATGTCTGTGGTGTTTACACGTTAAAAAAATTATTAGCAAAATCTCCAGTCCCCAGATTTTTAACTTTAGCAGACCATTTTGCGGGATTTTGACTTGTGATGCAGTATGTATAAGAGAAAGTAGAGCTGCAGTGATTTATCGATTAGATTTCGACTATGAAAGGAATCGTAAACTGATTTGATAATCCACTATTTGGTTTGAGTGATTCTTTTACAGATGATAAGAGTCAAATTTTACCTTTTTATGACAAACTGAATATCTTTAGGTTGTGATAAGATGTTTGAGTACGTAAAACACGGTTTGAATTTTTTAAAAAAAACATTTTCTGACATTTTATAGACCAAACAACTAATTGAGAAAATCATTGGCAGATTTATTTACAATTAAAACAATTGTTAGTCGCAGTCCTAATAGCAAGGGATTATAGATGTTGCTCAGTTGATAAAAAGAAAACTACTTGGTTATTAATTAAGCCTGAAACAACTTTTTTTTTCTGTTTTATGTCATTGTAAACTAAATATTTTGGCATTTTGAACTGTTAGTTGGACAGAAACACATTTGAAAACATCTCCTTGGACTATGGGAAACTGATGGGTGCATTTAACAGTTTTTTGACATTTTATTGCAAACAATTGAATAATTTAGAAAATAACTGGCAGATTGTTGGCCCTATGCCAGTTGCCCAAATGGGTGAGTTTACTCAAGGGCCCCAGATGTGATACCCATTTTTGGCCCAAACACACTTGTTACCCAGGCACCCCTACAATAACCCACACTGGGCCCACTTGGATAAACCCACTCATGTAGGCAATTGACATGGGGTCATTATGGAACCCATTGACAATGCCTCATAGAGGCCATTTTTCAGCCCATTTACTACTTACATGGGCCCCACATAAAAATGTTGGCTGGGGATAAGCTGATTTGTTGATAAACAGAAAATTTATCAGCTATTGATTTAGGCGTATAACTACTTTTTCTGTTCTATGACATTGTAAATTAAATATTTTGGAGTTCTGGACTGTCCTTGGGCTGTGGGAAACTGATGGGTGCTTTACATTTTTTTTTCAACAATCTACTCCAAACAAATTCAGAAAATAATTGTCAGAAAAAATAGTTGGTTGCAGCATTAATCGTATTAAATCTGATTTATTTTGACACACCAACACTGTAAAGCCTAACTTGGTATTTTATATTTGGCCGTAGATGGACATTGTGGGTAATTTCAGATCAGAAATAATATTCTCAGTGGTGCTAACAGGTTCTTTTTTTCTATATTCTCCACTGGAATAAAAACGCACCCACATGTGCATTAGCCTCCTCTCCGGGTTCACCTCAGCCTTGCGCTGGGACCGTCTGCCAGGGTACAGAGAGATTGATATCAGAGAGTTGGAGTGGATTCCTCTGCGTTGGTTCCTGTGGTGATGGGGGTGGCCGTGTGTCAAGGTCAACGTGAAAGGCCTCTTTGTTCCAGCACAGCAGCCTGGTATGAGAGAGACGACTGAAGACAGACCTGAATACAGCCCTGTGACTGGGCACGCAGCAGAAAACGGCACTCTCCAACCGCACTCCAAATTTTGATTGGCATGTACAGTCCTTCTCAGGCTTCCTGTTTAAATGAAGGCCTTTCATTTTCATCTCCTCAAATCAAACACGGAGGTTACTGGTGCCACACCACTGGATGCAACCTGTGACATAGGCCTGAGATGACATCAAGCTCATGGCCAAGGCTCTTTCTGTCTGCCTTTTCACTTAAATCGGAAATGCACCTAGAGTGTCTTTTACTAATTTGCCCTACATAGACAATTGGTTTTCCAGACAGCACTGCGCATTGAGTTGAATGTCAGAATTCCAGCTGAAAGCCAGTGGTCACTGAATTGCTCACTGGGAAATGCAAACAGAGTTTCCATGGTAACGATGCCTTACTGTGAACCTTTTTGCTCTGGCTTTAAGACCAGGAGCCTCGGAGGAGGAGGAGGAGGAAGAAGAGGAGGGCCAGTGGGCATTACTTGGCTGGTGAGTTCTTTGCTGGTCCAGCTGTCCTGGTTGTCAGACCTCCCTCTCTCCTTCCGCTCTGGACAGCCAGGCTTGCTCTTGTACCATGTTGCCACCAACAGCTGCTCCTAACAGATACACCAAGTCTTCAGGTGACCCCTGCAACATAATCAATACCTGCATCGCAACCACATTAATTCATTTTTTAAACAAAAATGGAAAACATTTGATCCAGCTTCTCAAATGGTAACATTTTATAACATTTCCTTGAACTGTAGGAAACTGTGATGTACATTTTTCGCTGTTTTCAAGCTATTGTCATTGATACAGCACTTTCTTTCTGTGTTTAAAAGTTGACTCGTGCATTCATTTCAGGGTTTCTCAAATAAAAACGCTCATTCAGCCATCAGCAAAATGCAGGGACAAAAAAGATTTGAGTGCTAATGTAATAATAATAACTGAAAGTGTGTTATTGTCAGCAGATGTTCCCATTTGGCAAAATAGCCAAAAGTACTACCTCTTCAGATAATAAATAAATAAATAAATAAATAATAATATTTACGTAACTTTATATAAACAATAGAAGTTCACTAGAGCATATGGGAAACATTTAGTATATATACACTCAAGCATGCAAACCCCTCATAAATAAACTATTGAAATAATGGAATTTAGATTGCAATTACATCTTTTATAGATAAAGTGATGATTTCAGGGTATTGTCTGTACGCTGATGTCCAATCCTAAATCTCTATATGATCACGTGACAAGACAAAACGACTTCCTGTAGTTGATACGCAAAACCTGTCAACACTGTCAAACTGCGGACACCTAGCCGAGTCGAGCGAGCGTTCAGACACAGAAGCGGTTGCAAGGCAAGACAGGAAAGCAAGAAAAACTGCCTATGTTAGATTTTAAAAAAATATTGTTATCATTATTGTTATTATTATTATTTTACAAACAGTCGCCACCCCACGGACGAGCCCTTCGCCGTTGCCGTCAGTGCGTGTCAACAAACATGCCGCAGGTAGGTGAATGTGAGGAGCGAGCAGATAACGTTGGTCTAAAAATTATTTGTAAATTGTAAGACAAGGCAATATATTATGTAGGCTAAGTTATGTGCTACTAGTAAATTAATGTCTCTAGCAGGTATATAGCAGCCTATAAATTATTATGATAAGCAAATTAGTAGCCAAGTCGATGCTAGCTACACCTGGCATTAGCATACAGTCTATGGGCAATAGACAACCGTTACTAGGGATGCACGAGGATGTTTTGCCATCTGATGTGCTGATGTATAACAATGCATTTGACCAAAAACCATATATCCACTTTTATCCCCCGCCTACTTTTAGTGATCATTAAGTCTCTTCTTTAGTGGCATTAACATCATATTATGCATACCCTTATCGCGATGGTGCACCAGCAGACGGCGACATTAAATAAAATAAAAACGTAAAATCCAAAAATTCAATGAATTTTATATTTATTAAGTGCTCAGTGTAAGACAAATAGTTTAACTAAGGCTGATGTTTTGTACATGTTCACTTTGTCAGTTATTTAAAAAAATGTTGGTTTGTGATATTGACAGATGTCAGTGTATCGGCTGATACAGATGATGTGCCAATATTATCCTGCTTCCCTAAATGTTATATTTACATATTTTGCATTGCAGGCGTTACTAGTCAGAGACAGGGTCAGAACCATTCAAATTGGTGAGTACAAGTGCCCTTTCAAGGGGATTTGGGCTGCCGGGCCCCTGTGTGAAAGGTTATTATTTTGGAGTCAGGTTGCCACCGAGCAACTGTTTCATTGTGTGTATGTATGTTTGTGGGTAAACTGATGGCGTACAGCTGTGGCTGGCCAGTTTTTAGTAGTTTTTTGTAGTTGTACTTGCATGCCCAAAAAGTCCACGGTCATTTTAGCACCAGAGTGAAATGGACAGTTCCTCTGCTCTGGGGTGCTTGCTTCCTCAATTGATCATTGGAAAAATGAACGATCGATTAATCATTATTTGAAAAAAGAAAAAAAACCTAAATTTTGCCTTTTTCAAACTATACCAAATGCATTTTTCCCTCAAAGCCCACAGCAAAATATTGCATATACTCTGAAAGTATTGCATAGCCTATCAATTTATCGATTAGATTTCACATACAACCGACTAATCGATTGTCGATTAATTGTTATCATCCCTGTTGTTGCCATGTTTCAGAACTTTGAATGTCAAAGCACTGTCCACGGGTCTTATAATTTTATCTTCGACCTGTTTATTTTGCAAATACACTAACCTCGGTAACATTTCGAATGTAAAATCCCAAACACGTGACCGGTAGTTTATGAGCCTGACTGTGTGTGTCATATCCAAGTCTGTGCGTGTGTGTGTGCTTGTGTGCTTCCTACCTAAGGAGCTCAAGGGCCTGTCATAATAGCTTACACCAACATTACTAACATATGCCACTGCTCCTACAATAGGTGTCACCAGGAGGACCGCATTTTGCCATGATGACACATACACACACACACACACAATTAAAGAGTCACAAGGTGAAACAATACCAACTGTTAACTGGACATAATGGACCCGTCTTTGAATTGCAGGAAAAGCAGGATAACAAAAAAAAAAAAATTAATTTAATTCAAAAAGTGTTTATTAACACTCTCTGAATTAAATTATATTTGTTTTCCATATATGAATCACACCATCAAATTTTCTTTCTGAAGGATTTAGTTTCACTGAGTGTAGTTCAATTAATGTGACTAATCTGATATATATGCACATGCAGTCGACTGCAACTTTACAGGCAAGGTCAGATTTCATTGGAATAATTTGCCAGTTTCAAAGGACCAGACATAAATATGTGAAGCCTTTGTCAGAGTGATTCAGCCAGAAGTCACTTCATGGTCATCCCGTGGCTGGAATTAAAAAAGAGAAAGAAAAAAAAAGTATGTTTGAAAACTACAGCAACAGTGACTGAGCAGAAAGACGGGTAGTGAAAGAGCAGGAGGTCCGCAGCAGTGCGAAGAGGCCTGCGAGCTCAGTGCAGTCAGTGGCTAATATTTTATGCGTCTTTGGGAAGTGCTGGAATGTGGGGAATGTGTTGACTTCACACACACGCGTGCACAGCTTCCCCCAGCGCTGCTGCCTTGATTAGCTGGAATCAATAGAGTCTCTGTGGTTTTTCTGTGTGTGTCTGTGTGTGTGTGTGTGTGTTAGGGTGTATGCCTGCAGTGTGCGCGTGGCCCTAACCCCAGCACACATAAACACACCGCCTCAGCAGTAAGATAGCTGCCACCCACACTCAGCCGCAGCTCACCCTGCAGCTGCAGTCCCAACACCTCCGATCTGACACTTCTGTGTCGCAGCCCTGACATGCTCACATTTCAGGTTTAAAATCTGACCTTTTCCACCAAATAATCATGTGCAATATTATTCTTTTTCTTATGGTGATACGTATTTTATTTAACAACAACCCACTTCAGTTTAGGACTGCAGGCTTCCCTCTAACTGTTTGTTTGTCAAATCACACTACTCGGGAGTCTCTGTCCTAAAATCTTACAGTAATTTCTGATTAATTTCATTTTCACCAGTTAAATAAGTCCAGTTACAAAATACTGGACACTGCATTGGATGTGGGGCCTTTTTAGTTCCTGTAAAAGCTGCTCAGCGGTGCATAAACCCAGTCCATACGCTTATAAAGTAAGCACACTGGACACTTCTTAAAAAGGGATAAAATTATTTAATTATGGGACTCTTCTTGACTTTCGCAATGTTATTGGAACAAGTGGATCAAATCCTGATAGTGAAACAAATCATTTTTTCAGAGGTTTGGATGCTAAATCAAGAAATTATCCACTTAGACACCTCTTTCACAATCTAAGCCTATGGGCAGAAGTCTGTCTGGGCCTCATGGCATCACATGATGGACATGTAATTTCACGGTTTGGCCGCTATGCAAAATTGGCTTTAAAGTCATGTTAGCAGCTCTGTGTAGGAGTAGGACAGTGATACTTTGAGCTATTTGTTAACATTAACAGGCAAATATGTGGTTAGGATTAGGTAAAAAAAGTCACAGTGGTTAGGTTTAGGCAAGAAAAGTGCATGGTAAGGTTTAGAAAAAACGTCATGGCTCAGCTCTACATTCATACGGGAAGCAAACACCAGGCTCCCAGGTGAAAGTCTGGAGTTTGATTATGTCTGCCCCTCTTGAATGCCTGCCATATAGAGGCCTTCTAGCTCCTTATATCGCTTTGTCACTGGCATCATTTCAACCTGATGCCGTCCAGAGGTGTATCGTACAGCTGCGACAGGTTCCGTACAGCCATGTTAACAACTGACACCGCCTGTTCATGTATGTTATTGCCATGTCAGGAGCCCTCCAGCCGACCGGCAGCATATCATAAGGCTGTGACAGGATCCATCCGGCTGTGTTACAAAGTGACAACGCCCATGAAATGTGGCTTTTGGCTTTGGTATCTTACGCTGAAATCACTGGCAAAGCGGTGGTATTTGACAACTTCAGAATGAGAACAGGCTGGCCGTCCCCTGGGTGCTCCGAGTGTCATCTACAACATCTTTCCCAATTCATTGTCTGTGGAGCAGCTCCAGACTTTATACTGCGCAACATCACAAATTTGTGTTTTAGCCCTTTAGTTTTTGGACTTGAAAGAAAGTTGTTAATGTTGACAAATAATTTTGCACCACAGGAATAACACATGAATTTTGACATTGTTTGTACTTCCTCTTTTGAACTCCTTTAAATAAAAGTGGAACACCAACTGACAGATGCCATATAGGCATTTTTTATTTTGATTGAACAATAAATGTAAAAGTATTGTCACAATCTCATGTATGCGATTCCCAGATAGTGATGAGCACATCAGAGAGCGAGGGTCAACAAGCCAATAAGGCCCCTCACAGAATGCTCATTAATCCCCAGTGGGTCATGAGTTTCCCACTCATGAAATGCCTTGCAGCCGCCTCTGTCGCCCTGCCTCTTGCACTGCAATGGTATGGCAGGATTAAAGACGCGGGTGTTGGGTGTCTCTCGCAAAAAGTGATTGCGGGGTCACAGCATGGACTTGCATGTCTAAATATCAGGTATCAAAGGGGATCTGGGAATTGTGTGCTCTGGCTGAGTAAATGGGTAGTGTGCATGAAGCAGACCAGGCACTGTCTTCATCAGATGGTTTGGAGATCAGGGTTGCTTTGGCAGAAAACTTGGGATCACATCCAGTCAGGAACATACAGTAGCAACAGCCAAAGTCTGCTGATGAAACTACTCCCCATGCATGTAATAGAAAGCTCCACTCTGCTGAGCTTTATCATGCAAATTCCTCTTTCTTGGCTGATGTCTGTATTATAAATAATTATTTCTGGTTGTGAATGGTGATTTGCTGCTGCAGTCTGCTCCTACAAGACTGTCTCCTTCTTCCTTTTGTCCCCTCATCGTCCTCTTTTCTTAATGGATGAATGTGCGCGGCTGCTGTCGGCTCACATGGCTCCCAGAGGCCACGTCGGGGTGCCCTGTTCGTTCAGTAAACACGCCAATGTCCTCCGGAGTGGGGGGTCCTGCTGCACAGAGCCACTGGGAGCCCCCCGATGCTCAGCAGCCCAATAACTGAGCAGAGCAGAATTTGGCTCTGTGGACGTCAAGCAAACACACTGCAAATGGCACTTTTATTTACTTGCCTTCACGTCCCCGCCCCCAACAGCCTTCATTTACTGGGATCCGCAGTGCCATTTCCAGGAGCCCCATGGCAACAGTCGGCCTTGTCAACGGGGGGACAACTTTCTCATGATGTCACCATGTCATGGTTATTGGTCTGTTGCAAAGAGATGAAGCTCTGAGATGTAAGGATCCCAATGAAACTGATATTTTCTTTTTACAAACACATTAATTTTGGATTTTGGCATAAAGGCCTGACCTTGAACTGTGGTAGTAAAGACATGGATTTTTATTTATTGTTTTAAAGATTATGATTTTCGGCTTTTATTGCCTTTAATGGACAGGACACTTAAGCGTTAAAGGGGGGGGGGGGGGGCATGCAGCAAAGGGTCGAGGCCGGAATCGAACCCACGGCTGCTGCGGCGAGGATACATCCTCTGTATATGAGGCGTCACTACATACCAAAATAGATACATCCATGTCAAATCAGCATCACTGCCCTCATACTTGAATGTATCCTCTGTGTTGGCATAGATACATATAAGAAATGGCACTAGAGTTAAAATTTGACACAAAAACAAATTAGGTAATGGTAGAGGAGGTCGTAACATTGTACCTTTAATCAGAGGCAGTGTTGTAGACGGCAGTGAGGAAATTAAATACATTGCAACATGTGGAGGGAGAATCCTTTTAACTTTTTCACAATATATTATATATTACAAATTAGTTGCAGCATCATTACGGTCCTATCTCCTGGAGTACGCTACACTGCCTCCATGATCTCCAGTGGTACTGCTTCGTTTCATCAGTATCCATAAGATTTCAGAAAAGGTGCGCAAAGATGGACGAAATGAACACAGAGTACTGACAGAAGGCTTTACCCATCTCTGTCTCAGTATGTAACGTTGAGCCCTAAAAGACAACTAGCTCTTCACTCCACCTTCGAGTCTGGCAGCTATAAACACTTTTGTAAACACATTGTACAAACTGATTTCCCAGCATGACCCAACCCTAAGTGATTCAGTGCGTTGTGGACGGACCATCACAGAAATGTTCACTGATCACAATAACAAAAGCTAGTTTCATCACCAGAGCTCTCTTGACTTAATCTTGGCTTTGAATGAGCGTCTTGTTGCGCGCTCTATACAACCTCTCACTCATCAACGCTTGCTTCTTGTCAGTTTGTGATAATGTGATTTGCTCCGGCTCCTCTGCTCTCAGGCCTATCAGACTTAGCAGATCTGCTGTTTGCACAGTCCAATGAGCACCAGTGGCTTTGCCCTGTTGGTGGACTCTTCCCTGGCAACCAGGCCAACCCCCTCTGACCTCTGGCCTGGGTTATGGCCTTTGGATGAGAAGAGTAAAAAAAAGTTCCTGTCTAAATTCAGTCATTAGAATCTGGAGGAGGCGGGGGCGTGCCCTCTAGCCTCTAAAGGAAACACACATCTTTGGGCATTGTGGGATGACAAAGATCATCAGCCAATGGCGAGACAAGTGCAGAGCGTGATGGATTGTGTAATGGAACATGTGACGTTTGATGGATGTCTAAATGAGGAGCATAATAGCTTGTGTGATGGATAGGTAGGAAGGGAACACTTAGATTTTCACACAGGAGCGGATGTGAGTTGTTAGCCTTTGGGACGGAGAATGATGGATCGATTCCTGAGGGAGGAGGACTCGGCAAACCAAGAAATAAATAAATCGTTCTGCTGTTTAGCTTTTAGATTATTTCTGTTTTTGTTGTCAGTGGTTTCACAAATAACACAGTTTAAAGACACGAGCCAGCAACCACTATGACCAAATTTAAATATTTAAAAAATTACAGATGTTGTACTGTTACTTGAGACACTGCAAGCATACAACACAGATTATAAACTTTCTTTATGGGCAAAACTGACTCATAATTATGGGAGATTCCAACAAAATCCATACTTTTGTACCAGTGAAGACTGTGTATCATACCAGGAGCATTTTATTAAATCAACTCTTATTATTTACAGTTTGAAATGAATTCAACTACATACAGTATAATGAGGAATAAATCTGAACTCCTGTTTAAGAATCAATCATTTTGTGGCTTTTTCTTACCAAAAAAAAACAAAACATCAAGATCAATAAATCATCAATTGAGCGTGCTTCTTTAACATTGCGAGCACATTCTAAATCGAAACTCAACCCAACAACAGCATCGCCTAATTCAGGATACATCAGAGGAATTTAGGGTCTGTCACACACAGCGCAGCTCAGCACGCGACCCAGTGTTGAACAAAGATCAATCTGAATTATAACTCCTCCAATTTTTTGGTTTGGTTTAAAAAAAAACAACTTTTAATGTCTCACTGTACAATCATCAGAATAAGATATTCTGTTGAATTATTGATCCTGGGTTTAAATCACACAGGAGTTTGATAAAATCATTATCGGCTGTAAACTAGCGTGCTGAGTTCTGAGTTACGGCAACAGTTATCAAGTGGACAAGTGTTGGCAACAGCTGAATGGTCAGCTGGGAAAAGAATGGCTGAGCCCAGGGAAAGTATAGCTGTAGGGGGTCACACACACACACACACACACACACACACACACACACACACACACACACACACACACACACACACACACACACACACACACATTCTCTGGAGGGTTAAATGCAGGTTAAACGTCGGGTGTCTGACATGATGTTTATCTGTGTAAGATTCATTGTGTCACACAAACACATCCATTTCTATTGTCACACAACACGTGTGGTTGCCTGCATGCATGAAGCTGTTTCACGTATAGCTCGGCACAGGTGACAGTCAGTGACCCTTAATCAGAGTTCAGGACCCTGTAATGTTGCTAGAAACCTGCCTGCACTCCTAAAGGTCAAAGGTCAGCCTGATTAATTAGCCTTGAGTTTGTAATCCACAACTGCAAAGTGCTAAAGAAAAACTGAAGGCAAATTACAGTTTTGCTATAGGAATGTATGTGAATAAAGACTTAACAGGATATGAAGAGAATAAAAAAAAGTCATTTTTTGATAAATTAGACCACAAATATGAGAAATCACTTTAACATAAAGACTTTTTATCGCTTCCCTTCACCTTGCAGCCAGTTTCAGCCCACTTGCAGTTTTTTAACATCTTAATCTAGAGTATCGTGCTTAGAGGAAGCTGTTGTGGAGCTCTGTGCTCATGTTGCACCACAGTCACGTCAGGCTTACCCAGTTGCAGACTGAAGAGACAGGCGCTTGCTGGCATGACATAATGTGTAGATTTTGGGGGGATTATCACTGCTCTACTGTGGAATGCATAGCATGCCTGAGTGGAGAAATCAGATAGAAAGTTGCGATGAGGAGCCTCACCATGTGCTGACAGTTAGATTTTGCATCTAAAAAATGTGAGACTGCTGAGAGAAATATTTTATACGCCACCACTCCTGCTGCTGTGATTGTGGAGACAGTTGTATTATGTCTCCTCTGGATGACCTTTGCCTTGGCTGAAGAAATAACCCTCATGATCCCATCACAGTCATCTAGGTTTAGGCTTAGAGGCTGCAATTTGTTTTTTGTAAAACCAGGGATGTGCAGTTTGAAAGACATGAGCAATCAGCAGGCGAGGAGCGTCTCATGAAACACACTGTCAATTTGCATTATGGAAACTGTAAGATTCAATGTTTTTTGGAGCTTGAACCAGGATATCTGCTGCTATGATTTTGACCGCTATTTATTTTTTAAAGCTGATTCTAGAAAATTGCCAAACTTTGTGGAAGTACAATACTGGTGTACCAGTTTCATCCAAGATTTCAATAAGTAAAACATGAGAAACCACAGTGGGTGGAATGAAAGTCACACACACATGTGCAACATTTATTGAGTTCTTTTATATTGTTTTTCTTCAGTATTTTGTGAATAGAGATGGGTTATTTTAGCTTTTTGCATGTATGAAAAAAAATGACGGAACAATATTATTTAACTTATTTCCTTTATCCATCTGTGTAATACGTGCTGCTTATATAAGATATGACCTCTCAGGCTAATTTTTCTTAAAGAAGAAAAGTAAACACCTACAAATTTACCTGTTTGTTTTAAAAATGTCTGGTGTCAATTTATCAGATTTTTTCACATTGAAAAGCAGCTTAATGTAAACTGCTTAGAAAAACACTTTCCTTTCATAAATGGATTTTTAAAAAATGAGTTGATGGTAGTAAGAACTCAGGCGAATGTCCCAGTCAGGTTGAAAAATAAGGTTCTCGTTCAAAAGGACAGATGCTGCCCCCTGGAGGAAGACAGTCTCTTCCCACTGATGTATACTATCAGTCCTGAGACAATGACAAATTTGAGGCCAGAGTATGTCCCTCTACTTCATCACCATCATGTCTGCACCGTTGGACGGAGTTATGTACAGTATTAGCCCACAAACCAAACCCATAATAGCAGTGTAATGAGAGCACAGAAAGTACGCTTTATGTTTAAAATCTCTCTCCAATCCCCAAGAGACCGCTCATATTTCCAGCAGTGGTGAAATGTAGATTTATGCTGTAGTCATAACAAAGCCTGAACAAGACTGACACTGCATAATCAAAGGGCTGCAGCTATGATCATTTGTACTGCAGACAGGTCATCCACACACTGATGGATGGCTTGAATCTGTCTAATGCAACACTGGATGCGTCCAACACAGTAAAGCCATGCCTACCTGCGGATATGTGAAAATAAACAAAGAAAAGAGCGATGCTGCCCTGCTGATGCAGAAAACTGACAGCTATAGTCACTGTCCCAAAGACAACAGTGACCCAGCGAGTGAGGGAAACCGTACTCTGCTTTCAGCTGAGAGTGATTTGGCAGAGTGTATACTTAAAAACTCATCAGTGTTTCCACAGGGGTGGGTTTTCAGTGAGTGTTGGAGGATGTTTCATACCAAATTTAGAAAGAAAACAAAGTCCCAACAGATCAAGTTCAGTTCATGACGCCTGGGAAGAAATTCAGTAATAAAATAATAGTTGTTTGCCTGCGAGGGGTCTGCGAGGTTGTTTATAATAGGCCTGTGAACACTGACGACCTTTAATTTGTTTTACTGATTGCAAAAAGCATGAAAGTTGCACCACATTTTTATGATTAACTTTCAGGAACCATTTAAGTCTAATTTCATATTTGGCCCTCTACTCATGAAGTTGTTACGGTAGAAAAAACATTTTAGTCATTTTTTTAAAACTCCTGGATGGAGGTTTTCCTTTGTGGAAGATACACTATAGAATATGGTCAGGTTCTCCATGGAAAAAGATGAACATATTGATTAACTGATTGATTGGGAACCGCCTTTAACAACAGCAAAACTATATAAAAATTTACAGTTTAGCAGTAAAGCTTACAAACTGTAATATAACTCGTGTAGTATGATCCAAGTCTCATATATTCATGCTCAGTATTTCCCAAACACATGTAATTTTGTAAAATTCTGTCTGGCTGAAAGAGTGCATAGATTAGTTACATTTTCATCTCAGTGTCAAAGTTTATGTTTGGGAAGTACTGACATGACTGGATATTTGAGACTTGGATTGAAGTAACTCATAGCCTTTAGGTGGCACTGCAGGCTCCGTCATGTGAAGCTGTAATCATTAACTGTAATTTACAACACAGGTTTAACCCAGGTCATACTGACCTGGGTTAAACATTGTAGTAGGGTTAAACAATGTCTTAGACATATAATTGAGATTTTATATATAATTTGCTACTGTAAAACGAGTGTTATGCCATTTTTTTCTCTTCAGGTGACTCTTGTTTGTTAGCAGCTCCTTTTCTCTTGCTTTTTGAGAAAGGAAAGGAAAGGATCAATTTGCTATTAGCAATTGAGAATGAGTCAAAGTTAAAGATTATACATGGATTGTAAATTTCAGCTTATGCGGAGAAGGGCAGGTAAGAGCCAGCTAATTTGGTGTCAGGACCAAGTGTCTTCTCAGCAGTCACCGTTAAGATCAAGTTGAAACAGACTGTGTGATACTTAGGAGAAATGTCAGCACTGCTAAGGTCCTGCGCTCACAGTTTCAGATCTGTGGATGGACTCAAACACAGAAAGGCTTGGAAATTATGCAGCACGAGTTTGCTCCAGTGGTGTCAGTAAGTTTAATGCTCTATACCTTAATTGGTCAAATGGCAACATTGTTTTACTTCAAAAACATTGAGGAGGCTTTCAAATCAAATTACAAAGATCTTTGTTAGATATAAAATCGGTTTTAAGTCACTGATTTCAAAAAACATAATGACAGTATTACAGACAATATTAATCTCACTGGGTCCTTCACTTTTTGCCTCGAGGTGGTCAAACTAAAAACCTGGTTATCATTCAACATTTTAACAAAATGAATTTCTCTCTTCAGGGGTGTAAAATGCATCCTCCAGAACCAAGTATTTTGAAGTGATTTTGCATTGAAGCAATCTATTTTTAATTGACAAGAAATTCAGTGATCGTGTTCTATAACACTGACTGACTCACAATGGATAGTTTTTATGCCACCAGGCCAACAAAAGCTGTAGCCGGAGACATTTTGCTTTCGGGCTTTCTGTCTGTACGTTAGTCCATCTGTCCCATTCAGTGTGATATCTCGAGAACACCTTCAAGGAATTTTCATTAAATTTAGCACAAATGTCCACAAGGACTCAACTAAGTGACTGGATTATGGTGGTTGAAGGTCACTGTGACTTAAAGGTTCATCCATTCTCGTGAATGCGATATCTCAAGAACACCTTGAGGGAATTTCTTAAAATTCGGCACAAATATCCGATGAAGTGATTAGATTTTGGTGGAAAAAAGTCAGGGTAACTTGCCACATTCTCTTGAACATAATATCTCAAGAATACCTGATTGTTTCTCCATATGATGCTTGTTAGGTTTAAGGGTCACTACCAGTGCACTTAAAAAAGTCTCCTCACAATACATTGTTCTACTAATGTTTTGACTTTTCTTGGACATTAAGACTAAGCGTACTTTTTTTTTGGTATGCAACACCTGTCCTTTTCCCTAAATCTTTGTATGCCAGGTCCCTCCATGTGGACAGTCCTCCTCTCAAACCCTCTCTGAGCAGCAGCTATGTCCATGGCACCTCCACCTTCTCTCTGCTCCCCCTGACTGTGGGCCAGAGCCTGGACTCCACAGTTGAGCGCTGGCCTGAGCGTGAAGCTGTTGTGTTCCTGCAGGACGGCATCAGGAAAACCTTTGCACAGTTTCAGCAGGATGTGAGTTTTACATTTTGTGCCTTCATGCATTCATCAACCCTAAAAAAACTATTAATGATATACTAATGAGTCTCCTGTTTCAATAATGAGCACTTTGACACAACTAGTGAGATAAAATCATCAAAACTCTGCTAAATGTAAATGGTTTGTACCTTTTGTTTTAATGTTAAGTGATTAGGGTTATATTTATTTGACCTTTTGACACCTGACCAAAATCCTATATGGCTGCCCTGAGACACAAAATGTGCCTCCTAAAAGCTTTTAGTCTGATGTGTCTGTGATTCGACATGAAAAAATACCCATTAGAGTTTGTTAAACATTAATTTTATTCTTTGGGAGAAATTGTTGTCAGCCTTCTCAAAAATCCCCTTAACTGATTAAATGCTAGGAAAGGAATTAAAGCTATGAAACTTTTTTGTATTGATCTTTTTCTATCTCAGAATTTCTATGACTGGTGGTGAGGAATTGTTTACATGTGACATTTGTTGGTGCAGGTTGACAAGGCGGCTGCAGGTCTGCTTGCTTTGGGCCTGAAGCGAGGCGACAGACTGGGAGTTTGGGGACCAAACACGTATGAGTGGATCCTTTTCCAGTTTGCTTCAGCCAAAGCTGGAATTATACTGGTCAGTTTGGGAGTTGTTAACCCCTTTAAAATTACATTGCAATGTAGCCTTGTAGTTAAATAGACTACTGTATATCTGCTGTCAAGTGTCAGTGAGCAGGACATTGAACCCTTTCAGGGGCCCTGGAGAGTTTTTCTGTTGTTGTACTGTAACACTGTTGATGGACATTCATACATAAATACATTATCTTATGAATGTGTAGTTAGGGGCTGTATTCATACACTTGATGTTAAACTGTTGTTATGTGTGCAGGTGTCATTGAACCCAGCCTATCAGGTGAAGGAAGTGGAGTTTACTCTAAAGAAGGTAGTAACTAAGTACATTTACTCAAGTACTGTACATCAATAATATATTGAGGTACTAGTACTGTACTTCATTATTTCAATTTTCTGCTACTTTATACTTCTACCACATTATAATTCAGAGGACAATATTGTACTGTTTACTATATATATTTGTTACCTTTATTTTCTAGTTACTTTTCAGGTTAGGATTAATAACACAAAATATCAAATTTTTGACGTATTATAAACAAACAATTTTAAATCACTAATATAATGAGTCCTAAAGCATTAACATGATTTGTCAATATGCAGGTCCAGTGTAAAGCTGTGGTCTGCCCTACCCGCTTTAAAACCCAACATTTCTGCGAGATGCTGAGGGAGCTCTGCCCAGAGATCGACAAAACCACAGAGGGCGTGATCAAAAGCTCCAGGTTTGACAGAGCCAGTGAAAAGTGTCACATCTAACACATGTTACATACTCTAATAACATGCAGGACAATCTAAATACCTCACACACTTTATGCAATTAATGGTTTTGTGGATGTGATATAAAATCTTTTTTTTTTTGTTCTGCAGGTTGCCAGACTTGCGTATGGTGATTGTGACGGACAGCAGACAGCCAGGGATGCTTCACGTAGAGGATGTGATGCAAGCAGGAGAGAGTCGACACCACAAAGAGCTGATGGATCTGCACAGCAAACTGTCCTTCGATGAGCCCATCAACATCCAGTTCACATCAGTAACCTTCAGTATTGCATCTTTACCACTGTCACAGACATATTACATATCTTGGACTGACATTATGATGGAGCAGTTTTTCAGATCCAGCCATGATACTTGTTTATTTGTTCCAGGGACTACAGGAAGTCCAAAGGCAGCCTGTCTTTCCCACCACAATATCGTAAACAATGCTTACTTTATGGGTCTTCGAATTGGTTATGAACGGAGGGTAAGTCCATATTCGTCTCATAGTTTGAAAAAAACACAGAAAGTGAAATGTAATAATTTTATTCTTTATATTTCTATCAGCCTCAGGTGCGGGTTTGTGTGCCCGTACCCATGTACCACTGCTTTGGCTCTGTGGCGGGTGGGATGTGTATGGCAGTCCATGGCATCACGCTGGTCTTCCCTTCCACTGGCTACAACAGCCAAGCCAACCTAGAGGCCATTCAGAGTGAAAGGTATGTCATGCTGCTCAATGCCTAACTGACTTTTAAATAAACATCATGCCTTTGACTTAATTCTTGTTTTTAACTCAAGGTGCAATTTTGTCTATGGCACTCCCACAATGTACACTGACATGCTCAGCCAGCAAGAGATAAACAAGTATGATTTGTCATCAGTTGAAGCTGGTAAGGGATTTGAAGACTAAAACATGATTACTTTGTTGTATTTAAATTGGTGCGATGTTCAGCAACTATTTGAGCCATCCTTGGCTAAGTGCTGCTGTGTTTTAGGCCTAATGGGAGGTTCTTCTTGTGCTCCTGAGGTTGTGAGAAAACTGATAACAGACATGAACATGAAAGAGATAGTGGTAAGAGGTCACATGTGCTGAATTAAACTTACACAAGTATATCTTCTCCAGCATATAACAACATGTGTGTGTAATGTTTTTTTATAGTTAGGCTATGGAACAACTGAGAACAGCCCTCTTACATTTCTGGGATTCCCACAAGATATCGAGGAGCTAAAGATAAACACTGCTGGATGTATCATGAGCCACACTGAGGTATGCCTCATTTTTATCTGCACATCCTCATAACAACAGTGTGACTCATGCCTTTGTGTCTTGGTTATAGGCTAAAGTGGTGGACCCTACTAGTGGGGAGATCATCCCTCTGGGGGCCTCAGGAGAGTTTATGATCAGAGGCAGCTGTGTGATGCATGGATACTGGGACGACCCTGAGAAAACCAGAGAGGTTATCTCCCACGGTGGCTGGTACAGGACTGGGTAAGATACTATATTTACCATGTAGGCTACACTGAATTGTTCTGTACAAGAGAAAATACAGAGCCTGATGCTTACAGGGGAGATATTTTAGGCTATCTGGCATATTATGCCAATAGTGCCAAAGAGTGCCAAATTTAGAGGTTACAATTTACTAGCTGACATTTTTGAATCTTTAGATCACTCACTTCACATTTATCAATTTTTCCTGACACATTAGACAGAAATACAAGAATGTAAAAGTAATATATGTATAATGTAATTGTTAACAATGTGCTTATGTTTAAGAAATAAATGTTAAATATAAATATTAAGTTAAAATGCTTGGAAATTATGCAAATACCCCACACTGCATCTTTAATTTTTTCCAACCTATTTAGAATGAACCCACACCACAGATTTATATTTAGCATTTAAACTTAATTTGATTTTATATTAAGATTTAATACTAAGGGTAAGATTTCCCCTGTAGATTTAGATCTTATACTTAGATGTAGATTCAATATTAAGATTTTACATTGAGATTTAAATTGAACTTCTACATTTTATATGTAACATTTAACATTAACATTTTGATTTACATTTAATATTTAAATGTACTATTTAAATTTAGATTCAACATAAATATTTAACATTTAGATTCAAATTGATTTTCAATATATATCAGCTGAAAAATTGTAGCCATATTTTTACGTTCAGCACCACATAATATGCAGTGCGATCTTTGTTTTAAACAGCGACATCGGCAGTCTAAACAGTCTGGGATACTGCCGCATTGATGGACGCATAAAAGACATGATCATCCGAGGAGGGGAGAACATTTACCCTGCAGAGATCGAGCAATTTCTCTTCACACATCCCAAAGTCCAGGAGGTGCAGGTGAGACTCAGAACCACTAGAGGGCAACAAAGATCAGACACATTGACTTCAAACGAATGACAGCAAAGATACACCTTGAAGCCGTAACTTATGTCTCTAAATGTAGGGACAACTGTCAGTGTTCTGTTAATTGTGCATTTTATGAGAATATGTTTCAGTTTTACTGATGGGCTGAAATGTTAGATCTACATTCTTGTTGTATTTCTGTGTGTTTCCCAGGTGGTCGGAGTGAAAGATGAGAGGCTGGGCGAGCAGGTGTGTGCCTGCGTCAAACTGAAAGAGGGCCAGACCTCCAGTTCAGAGGAGATAAGAGACTTCTGCAAAGGCCAGGTGAGAGCAGGTGATTTGATATGTCTAATTATACTCACTATCAAAGCACATCTGTACAGTTTGTGTTGTTTCTCTTTTAGATTTCTCACTTCAAGATCCCACACTATGTGATCTTTGTGGACAGCTACCCTCTGACAGCCTCTGGAAAGGTACAAGACTTCTGCTCTGACACCAACATTACTGAACAGTCAAGAAGGCAGTGCTGACTTATGTTTGGTTACTATAATCAAATGGCTGCTACTTTCTGTTTTCTAGATCAAGAAGAACATATTAAGGGAGGACATGGAGAAGAAATTGGGCCTTTACATTTGAGTAAAAAATTTAGTTATAAAAGGTGTTTTCCCCTTGTTTATTTATAGTAAAAAGTATTTCAAAGCCTTTAAGTGACACCACAGGCTCCATTATGTGAAGCTGTAATCATTCAAACCAACATTTTGTTGAGTATGCAAAAATGTGCACATTTTATCCTTATTTTATTTCATTTTATTTTACCAAAATTGTTAAAATCCGTTTGATGTAAATCTTTTGGCAGTTACATTAAAAACAGCATTTCAACTGAATAACATCTAATATTTAAGTAGGATGACATTTTTTTTAATATAGGCCTACTACAACACATTTTCTTTTTCTGCTTTTGAAAAAGAAGTGGGGAATTATGGGATATTTCTGTTACTTCTTCCCTAGCTTGTAGGTAAGGGACAAAGTTTAACTACTCTCCAAGACAGTGTTAACAGTTCCAGTATGATTATTATGTTTTCATAAGTAAAATATATCGACATATTTATATAAAGCAATTGTAATGTCAACTTTTTTTTCTTTTCCGGTGGCTCATGTTTATCAGCAGCTCCTTGTCTCTTGCTTTTTGAGTGCAGACATTATAAATCTTATGTGCGTACCCCAGCAATGTGTCAGGAAAAAGACTGGTGTGACACCTTGCTGGAACTCTTTTATGTCTGTTTTTGTCTGTACTGGTAAATGATTCATATTGTTTCTTCATAGGTAACATTTTCTTGTGATAAAATCTTTTTGAAAGGGCAGGTTGGCTCTCACACAGCCAGGATGACTGGAGGTTAAACATTACTCACAGATAGGCAGGCAAGACCCGGCTTGTTTAACGTCTAACCAGTCAGTGTTTAGATCCAGCAGAAACAGACTGGGATATTTAAGAGCAATGTCAGCACTGCTAAGATCCTGTGCTCACAATCTCAGATCTGCAGATGGACTCAAGGCTTGGAAATTATGCAGCACAAGTTTGCGTCAGTGGTGTCGGTAAGTTTATACTCCTCGGTGGTCAATGTTTGTATTACATTCAAGTCTGTAATGTTTTACTGTAAATATAGAAAAACATTGCTTTAAAATTAATTGAAAGATCTTGGTGAGATTTCCATCAATTTTTTCAATGAAAAATTGATGGAATTGATTGAAAAAAAACCAAAGAGAACAGTATAATGGTCAGTCTCTGTCTCGGTGAATTATTTACCTGTAGCCCAGAGACAGTTAAATTTAAAAACTGGTTATCAAAGACCATTTAACCTTTTAACCTTCAGCGTGCCTTTGACTGCCTGTGTTGTTCATTTTCTGATTGCTGGCATGTTAATAATCGCATCTTACTGGATTGAATTTTCTTGAATATTTTGTGATGTTGGTTTGTGTAGCTGCTAGCTGGTGGTCACCTCTATGTTGAGAACTATGTAAAGACAATCTCAATTTAGACTCAGCATCATAGAAATACTCTGAATGTTGTATTCTGTTAAAAGTCCCAGAGAGAGATCGTCTGACCCACGAGAGGCAGGGTGGATATATCAAACACTCCTGCTGGGAAAAGGCCAGCTCTCACAAGTGCAATCAGTTTAGCTGATAGAGGCTTTTCTCCCTTTGATAATTCCTGTGTAAATTAGCCACAATGTGTGTGTTCATCTCTTTTATACTTTGCTTTACCTAATTATTGCACAATACTTGTTGAATCTATTGTTACTTTATTTTAAGACATACTACTGATTTTTCTGTGACACTATAAAATGAAATTTTTCATCATAGTATACAAGGACATTTTTGACAAATGATTATTTGACAAAATAATATATTTTTATGACATTTTTATATGGCACACTATGCTATAACATTTTTTAACATACTATAATATGATTTTTTTATGAAACACTATACAATGACTTTTATTACTTTTTAAATAGCATTTTAGGACATGCTATACTCTGACTTTTTATATATCACACTATGACTGTATGACACACCATAATATGACATTTTTCAGGACACTACAGCTATGGAAATTTTCATGACACTACTGAGACATTTTTTGACATACAATAGCATTTTTGACATTATGTTGAGGTGTTTATGACATTGTTTATGACATACTATGACATTTTCTATGATATACTATAAATGACATTTTTCAAAACACCATACTATGACTTTTTTATGGCATAATATACTGTGAAATCTCTCAACTTGCTATAATATGACATTTTTTGACATACTTTACAAAGTGTCTGGAAATTAATTTAATCATTATCCGAAATTAATCTGAAATCATAATCCGTGTTGTATATTTGACCGTTGTGCTGTTTCCTAAATGTTTGTATGCCAGGTCCCTCCATGTGGACAGTCCTCCTCTCAATCCCTCTCTGAGCAGCAGCTATGTCCATGGCACCTCCACCTTCTCTCTGCTCCCCCTGACTGTGGGCCAGAGCCTGGACTCCACAGTTGAGCGCTGGCCTGAGCGTGAAGCTGTTGTGTTCCTGCAAGACGGGATCAGGAAAACCTTTGCACAGTTTCAGCAGGATGTGAGTTTTGAATTCGGGGTCCTCAGCTTCTGCATTCAGTATCAACCCTTAAACAAGGTTTATTTTGTACCAGTGGGACTCCTGTTTCAATAAGGAACACCTTGAAACAATGAGTGAGATGAAGTTGTCATATCACTGCTAAGTGTAACTTTTTATTTATTTTTTATTTTCTTTCATTGTAAACTTTTTAGATTGATAAAATATTTTTTTGACCTTTTAACCACCAATGTAATCACACATGGTCATCCTGAGATACAAAATTTACCTTCTAAAAACTATCAGTGTGGTTTGTCAATGAAGCAGTACCAGTCAGATATTTTTAAACATGAATTAAAATGAATTCTCAGAAATCACAAAAAATGATCAAGCTCTATCACAGCTAGAAAGGAAAATGTCAGAATTTCTACAACTAATGGAGAAAAACTCACTAATTTTGTGGAATTTGTTGGTGCAGGTTGACAAGGCGGCTGCAGGTCTGCTTGCTTTGGGCCTGAAGCGAGGTGACAGACTAGGAGTTTGGGGACCAAACACATATGAGTGGATCCTTTTCCAGTTTGCTTCAGCCAAAGCTGGAATTGTACTGGTCAGTCACCTGTTTCAAATATTGTCACTCTAGTACTGCTCACAAAATCTGCTGTGTTACCAAACACTCTGCTGTCAAGTGTCACTGAACCCTCTCAAGGCCCCTGGAAAGCTATTCTGTTATCTAAAATGTAAATAGGTATCCATACACTGTATAATGTAATAGGGTATTCAGCCATGTAGTTCAGAATATATCATATGTACGTTATGGTAAAAAGCCCGTGAAAAATGTGTGGTGAGGGGCTTTACACATAAACTTGACTTTACACTGTTGTTATGTGTGCAGGTGTCATTGAACCCAGCTTATCAGGTGAAGGAAGTGGAGTTTACTCTAAAGAAGGTGAGATGAGTTATCTAACAGTGTACTTACATAACCACCAGTGGTGGTGTCCCCCTTGGTTCAATTCATAAGATACACGTGGTAGCAGTGTATATATAGTAAAAAAAAAAATAAAAAAATAAAAATAAATAAATAAATAAATAACAAGTCCTACCTCTACCAGCTGAGGCACAGAAGAAACATACTAATGCATCAATGATCATAGTTAACTAACATTACAAACATTGTTATAAAATTGGCCATACAGCAGGATAACTTTTGCATTTTGTACTTCTAATATATTTGGATGCTTGTATACTTTTACTTAAGTAAGAGTTTGAATGCATAACTAGTATCTTCACTCTGGCACTGCTACTTTTACTGAAGCAACAATCTAAGTACTTTTTCCACCACTAATAATCACATACAGCAAAGTAAAATACAAAACTATGACTTCTGACAGTTTATTGTATTCATCGTAAAAATCATTCTTTAACATTGTAAGAACACAAATTGAACAGGACTGTTTTGTCATATGCAGGTCCAGTGTAAAGCTGTGGTCTGCCCTACCCAGTTTAAAACCCAACATTTCTGCGAGATGCTGAGGGAGCTCTGCCCAGAGATCGACAAAACCACAGAGGGCGTGATCAAAAGCTCCAGGTTTGACAGAGCCAGTGAAAAGTGTCACATCTAACACGTTACATACTCTAATAACATTAAGAGCAGGACAATCGAAATACCTCACACACTTTATGCAATTAATGGTTTTGTGGATGTGACATAAAAACTTTTTTTTTGTTCTGCAGGTTGCCAGACTTGCGTATGGTGATTGTGACGGACAGCAGACAGCCAGGGATGCTCCACGTAGAGGATGTGATGCAAGCAGGAGAGAGTCGACACCACAAAGAGCTGATGGATCTGCACAGCAAACTGTCCTTCGATGAGCCCATCAACATCCAGTTCACATCAGTAACCTTCAGTATTGCATCTTTACCACTGTCACAGACATATTACATATCTTGGACTGACATTATGATGGAGCAGTTTTTCAGATCCAGCCATGATACTTGTTTATTTGTTCCAGGGGACTACAGGAAGTCCAAAGGCAGCCTGTCTTTCCCACCACAATATCGTAAACAATGCTTACTTTATGGGTCTCCGAATTGGTTATGAACGGAGGGTAAGTCCATATTCGTCTCTTAGTTTGAAAAAAACACAGAAAGTGAAATGTAATAATATTATTCTTTATATTTCTATCAGCCTCAGGTGCGAGTTTGTGTGCCCGTACCCATGTACCACTGCTTTGGCTCTGTGCTGGGTGGGATGTGTATGGCAGTCCATGGCATCACGCTGGTCTTCCCTTCCACTGGCTACAACAGCCAAGCCAACCTAGAGGCCATTCAGAGTGAAAGGTATGTCATGCTGCTCATTACCTAACTGACTTAAAAAAAGCATTTTAATTGATTTTTGTTTTTTTCACTCAAGGTGCAATTCTGTCTATGGTACTCCTACAATGTACGCCGACATGCTAAGCCAACAAGAGAAACACAAGTATGATATGTCATCAGTTGAAGCTGGTAAGGGATTTTGAAAAGTAAAACCCAATTAATGCCTATTTTAGGCATTTGAGGCATCTTTGTTTATATGCTGCTGTATTTTAGGTATCATGGCAGGTTCTCCGTGCCCTCCTGAGATTGTGAGAAAACTGATAACAAACATGAACATGAAAGAGATAGTGGTGAGAGGTTACATGTCCTTCACTTGTCAAATAACACTTTGTTGTTGAGTATAGTTTCTCCAGCATATAAAAACGTGTGTGTATCATTTTTTAATAGTTAGGCTATGGAACCACTGAGAACAGCCCCATTACATTTCTTGGATTCCCACAAGACAATGAAGAGCTGAAGATAAACACTGTTGGGTGTATCATGAGCCACACTGAGGTATGCTTCATTTTTTGCACAATTTTCATCAAAACCATACAACACTGTGGATAATACCTGCACAATTTCACTATAGGCTAAAGTGGTGGACCCTACTACTGGGGAGCTCGTTCCTCTGGGGGCCTCAGGAGAGCTGATGATCAGAGGCAGCTGTGTGATGCATGGATACTGGGATGACCCTGAGAAAACCAGTGAAGTAATCTCCCAAGACCGCTGGTACCGGACTGGGTAAGATACTAATCACTGATCAGCCACAACATTTAAACCTCTGACAAGTGAAGTTAGCAACATTGATCATACAATTACAATGCAGTATTCTGCCAGTAGACCTTGGGTCTTAGCATTCATGTGGACATCACTTGAGAAGCAAAACCCACCTAAACATCATTCAGACCAAGGTGACAAAGAGCTCAGGGCATCAGCCTGGCCTCCAAACTCCTCAGATACTAATCTAATCGAGCATCTGTGGGATGTGCTGGAACCCTAGAGCTCCTGCATGTCCATGCCTCAACAGGTCAGAGCCAAATCTGATCCACGGGGGGGCCTACTTCTGTGTTTTATGGTGTCTGGCACCCAGGTGTTGCAAGGGCCTAAGTTTCACATTGGCAAAGACAAGTATGAAATGTGAGGTTTGGGGGATTCTCCAGGAACATTTGAGTATCACACACTTAATTTCCTGCTTTCTGGTAGATTTTTATGCACCAGTTTGAGTCTTTATTGTATTAATTTATTCTGTAAATACCCACGATGTTCCAAATATTGAGCGGGATGTGTCCCCTGTGTCCCCCTTGAATTTTACACCTATGTGGCATTGGATTCTTTGAGTCCTATGGATCGTGAGGTGTGGCCCCCATGGATCTGACTTCTTCAGGCACATCCCACAGATGCACGATCAGATTCAGATCTTGGATATTTAGAGGCCAAATCTACACCTTCAGCTCTTTGTCCCATTCACTGGGCCACTCCTGAGCAGTTTTTGTATTGTCACATGGTGCCGTTACCATTAAGGGGGTATTTGATCGAGAACAGAGTTTGAACACTGTGTTGAAACGAAGGTGATGCATTTTGTTCACTTCACATGTCAGTAGTTTAATGTTGCCAGTAATCAGTGTATACACAATGTGCACTGGTTGTCTTGTAGAGAAAGTACAGAGGCATGCTAGTGGCACAGGGGTTGATGCTTACATGTTACATGTGTGTTTCTTCTTCTTCACAGTGACACAGCCAGCCTGAACAGTCTGGGATACTGCTGCATTGAAGGGCGCATGAAAGACATGATTATTCGAGGAGGGGAGAACATCTACCCCGCTGAGATCGAGCAATTTCTCTTCACACATCCCAAAGTACAGGAGGTTCAGGTGAGACTCAGAACCACTAGAGGGCAGCAAAGATCAGACACATTGTCTCAACACAGCTGATAGCAAAGATATACAGCCACCTATCAATGAATCTCTATTCTAGTTGTTGTATTTGTGTGTGTGTTCCCCAGGTGGTCGGAGTGAAAGATGAGAGGCTGGGCGAGCAGGTGTGTGCCTGCATCAGGCTGAGAGGGGGCCAGATGTCCAGTGCAGAAGAGATAAGAGACTTCTGCAAAGGCCAGGTGAGAGCAGGTGATTTGATATATCTAAATATATCCAAAATCAGAGCAGAGCAGTACCGTGTTTTTTTTTCTTCTCTCTTCTAGATTTCTCACTTCAAGATCCCACACTATGTGATCTTTGTAGACAGCTACCCTCTGACAGCCTCTGGAAAGGTATGATGCTTTTACTCTAAGACCAACAATACTGAGCTATCGAGATAGCCGCAGTGACTTTTGTTTGCTTACTATAATGAGACTGAAATGGCTGCTTCTTTGTGTTTTTCTAGATCAAGAAGAACATACTGAAGGAGGAAATGGAGAAGAAATTAGGTATTTAAATGTGTGGAAACTGACTGTGTTTGATTCCATTAGCTAGGAAAGGCAAAAACCAAGCAGTGCTGAAATAATGCTTTCTCAACCTGAATTGTAACCATTTAACCTGTTGTTACTTGAAGTTTTTCTACTTTTACCTGCGATTCACTCCTGGTTACTTTATTAACTGATGCCATTTAAAACATGTGATATCTCCTACCCAAAGAATGTCTGTCTATTTTTGTAGCATTTGAATGAAGACTTGTAGAGATATAGATGTTAAATGATTTTGCATAATTTTAAAAATATAGATGGACTTTTGAATTGTCTATAGATTGCTTTGTGGTTATTAAAAACAACCCCCCCAAAAAAACAAAAGAAAAAAAAGAAAAAAGGTAATAGTATACCATGTAAACAAATTGCCACAGTATAGCGTGTTGATAATTGTGAGAAATAATATGGTGCAAAATGCTGAAAATATTTTTAAAAAGATATAGTATAACATATTGCAAGACATGTCATAGTATAGAATGTCGAAAAAACTGAAACAAGTTATGATATAGAAAAATTTTTAAAAAGTTATAGTATGTTAAAAAAAGAAGAAAAAACTCATGGTATTGTTTGCTGAAAACATGTCATAGTGTATTGTTTTGTAAAAAATGTAAAAATAGTATGGCAAGTATAAAAAACTGAAGAAAAAGTCACATGTTAACAAAAGGCATATCATAGGGTTTCGACTGAACTAAAAAATATCATTGTATAGTGTGTAAAAAAAAAAAAAAAAAAAAAAAAAGTCATAGAGCGCAGATCAAAATCTCCACACTCCAAAAACTCATATAGTATAGTGGACTTGATGCACCAAATTTTTATCATCACTTTCTCTCTCACCAGCTTCAATATCTTATATCCGTCAGTGTACAAAAAACTCCAATCCCGCCTGGCTAGACATTGAACAGACCATTTGTAAAGATCTCCCCATTCAACACATCACTTTCACAGATACATCATTAGAACCCACAACTGCTTTAAATGTAGTACTATGAACACGACCCTCACTGCATGGTGGAAAGCAAATGACATACTCAACCTCACACTATCTCCTTCTAATCTCACCCAACTCTGGCATAACCCCATGTTTAAAATCAATAAGGAAACCATTAACTTCCCTGCTTGGAAATGGAGGGCAGTAACCAGCCTGGGGCACCTCTTTAGTGGGGGCTCTCTCATGACCTTTGACCTTCTTAAACAAACATACAGACTACCACACAATTGTCAATTCCAGTACCTACAGTTGAAAGAAACCATAAAAAAATTAAGTGATATTCATAACTTCCACAACTCCATACCTCCCTTACAATTAAAATAAACTCACTCCAACCTAAAAATTTGCTATCCCAAATATACAAACTCTTTTCTCACCACGATAATACTATTTCAATACCAACAGACAAATGGACCCAGTCACCTTTCTTCCCTCTCTGCTTCACCCCACACATTTTTTTCTTTTCTCCTACTCCAAATAAAATATACTTTCTCAATATTCCCCAACTTGACAACACTCTCACCCCCTTATGAGAAAAATGTCATAGTATCATTTGTCTACCAAACTCTTGAAAAAAATGTCATAGTATAGTATGTCGACTGAAATGATGACAAAACATCATAATATAGTATGTCAGCCAAAATTGCGAAATAAAAATTCATAGCATAGTTTGTCGACCGAAATAATGAAAAAAACATCAAAGTATGTCATCTGAAATCGTGAAAAAAAGTCAGTATAGTATGTCGGCCGAAACAATCGTCATAGTATGGTATGTTGTCAAAAATCCTGAAAAAAAAAAACCCAAAATGTCATAGTATAGTATGTCGACTGAAAAGATGAAAAAATGGTCATAGTATAGTATGTCGACAGTTATAGATTCTCCAACTATTAACGTGGACAGAGGGAAGGGGGGATGAGGAGATGATGGTGGTTTAGGATTGGAAGGAGGCTGAGCGGTCGGGTGTTGTGGTGGGGCCAAGGAGGCAGGAAGACTTCTAGAGCGTCTCCTTCAGAAGCGTATGCCAGGATGAAGAAGTCTTTGGACGGGAAGAGGGCAGCTGATTTTACTTTCAAGCGGATCGAGAAGCTACCCTCTCACTGTTTTCGCCAGGCAGCCTTCGGGGGTCCAGGTGAGGAGCAGCCAGGGCTACAGTGTCAGGAGCAATTGCTGACCGGACTGGAGAGATCAGAGCAATAGTCAACTGGAGCATTACCCGGGTGGACTGGAGCATCATCAGCAAGGGGTGCGTAGTTGTTTGAGAGGCTTAGGTGTGGAGGTAAAGTGGCATCGACTGAGTTCCCCATTGTGCCCACGACCACCAAGTAAGTAAAGCTAACAATGATGTGAAAGGTATATCGTTAGAATGGATGTAAAAACTGGATAAAAACTTGATTTACCATGGAGCTTCTGACAGAGAGACACAGAGAAAAACATAATGCCGAACATTCTCATTCAATATGTATGTCATTGTATGCTGTCCAAAATTGCGAAAAAAGTCATAGTATAGTATGTCAACCAACATTATGAAAAACCGTTACCCTAGAGTATGTCGTCCGAAACATTGCAACACATCATAATATATTTTGTCAACCGAAATGTTGGAAAATTTGTCATAGCATAGTATGTCATCCGAAATGATGAAAAAAAAAGCCAAAGTATAGTATGTAGACTGCAATGATGAAAAAATCATCATAGTGTAGGATGTAGCAATATGTCATAGTATAGCATGTCAAAAAAAAAAGCCAAAAACATCATAATATAGAAAGTCAAAAAAAGACCAGCTAAAAAACACATAGTATAGCATGTAAAAAAAACGGCCAAAAAACATCATAAAATAGCATGACGAAAAGACAACTAAAAACGCCATACTTCAGAATGGTGAAAATTGTCAATATATGACATGTCTAAAAAGCAGCTAAAAAAGGCATAAAATAGCGTGTCCCAGACACGCCGTGGCATCAAATGTTGAAAAAAAGGGGCAAAAAGTGCATAATATAGCATGTCGAAAAAACGACTGCAAATTCCATACTACAGTACGGCAAAAAATGTCAAAATGTGACATGTCCAGAAAACAGCTGAAAATATCTGGAAACCACCTAGAATAGCCTGCTGAGACACGCCAAGGTATTGAAAGTTGCCAAAAAGGCCAAAAACATGATCATGTGGCATGTCCAAGAAATGACAGACAATGCAATACTATAGTATTGAAAATAATGTCAAAATTTGACATATCCCAAAAACAGCTGAAAACGGACTGGAATAGCCTGCTGAGACATGCCATAGCAGAGAAAATTGCAAGAAAGGCCAAAAACACCATAATTTGGCATGTTGAAAAAATGACTGAAAATGCAATACTATAGTATGGTGTTATGGACAGATTCTCAAAGACACTTTTGTGAACAGATTTCCCAAGATTTCGGCCACAGGTCATCAGGTGCTATTGGGTGCACCTGGTACGTTCTCCCTCAGCTGACTGCAATCAGTCAGCTGGGAGGCTGTATAAAGGGACTGCAGTTCCCCTGCTCAGTTGTGTGCGTGTGTCAGAGAGTCAGCACCTTCAGCTGGCTTTCTGTGTTTTCTGTTTTGAATCTGAGTTGAGTGTGTTTGAGATTATTCTTTTGGCCAGTTTCCACACATTTTATACCCCCCCTGTCCAGTGACTCCCTCTTCACCTTTTGGTTTAGAATCAAATCCTTTTGGTTAGTCTATCATTTTGATAGAGTCAGTGGGTGGTGGGTGTCAGTTCCCAAAATGCGACCCCTGTCCTTCAGATTATGTTTAGAGGGGAACTGTAACAATGGCAAAAAATGTCAAGACATGCTATAGCAAGGAATGTTGCAAAAACAAGCCAGAGTGCCATGATTTATAATGTTGAAAAAATGACTGAAAATGTAATACTATAATATGGCGAAAAATGTCAAAATATGATGTCCCAAAATCAGCTGAAAAAAGCATAACATAGCATGCCGAGACACACCATAGCATTGAATGTTGCAAAAATGGTCCGAAAGGCCATAACATTACATGTCGAAAAAACAGTCAAATCCAAAATATGATAAAAGAAAAGAAAGAGGGTCTGACTTCTGATGTTCTTTTAATAAAAGAACACCAACAGGAAAAGTGTCTCTCCAATCATCTTCATAAAAACCAGTCTCCACTCACCAACACACACACACAGAATAGAGGGCTGTAGCAGCATGTGCTTGGACTCCTAATTAAAAAATCTTAGCACAAGGACTAGTTAACATTGCACAATAGGAATGACCAAGGAAAAAAAAATCCATTGACTGAAAATTTTTTGAAAAATGTCCAGTATGTGGACATTCTTCAATTACAGTGTGACTGAAACTACACAACATATATTTATCATCTCAATCTTTATTTACTTAAACAATTTTGACCATTTTATATCATAATACAATGGCTTTAACCATTTATTATCTGAACATGCCATACAGAATCTGAAATAAATAAGACCTTAATGTTAAATGTCAGTATGTACAAATGTGGTATGAAAAATTACCATCCTTACAAGCTATATACACTGACTGTAGAACACACTTTAGTGACAGGCTCATAGAGTGCCCAAAATGACATCTCATACAGTATTATAAGATAAAGATTAATTCTAAAGGCTTCAAATTATGCTTCAGTATGGTGACAAAGCTCTTTGGGAGGGAGAAATACGTAGGCAAAATGGATTTAGACAAAATTCTGGCATGTAAAATAAATGCATTAAAAATCCAAGAATCATGTCAAATTAACAATAAATTCACACAATGGCAGACAATCATCAAAATATGCTTCATGACACAAAGGCCACAATGGACCATGAATTCATACACCAGCCAAAATGAACACAGTTAAAAAAAAAAAAAATCCTCGACTTAAGTTTCATTTTGTTTTGAGTAGCCTTTCATGTGAGTTTGACAAAGCCAAATTAACATAATCCTATTACAAAACCACTGAGAATAATTGCCACTATATCAGAATGAGGTAAATGAGCCTGTCACAAAATTTATAAAAAGTAAAACTAAACATTTAACACTTTTAAAAAAAAAAAAAAAGGCAAAACTGTTCCCTCAAAATGCCAATGTGTGTCCACAGAGAAAAACTTGACTACAGCACAACCTGTGAGGAGCAGCTTGTTTAAGTGCAGGTTTAACCCAGAGAACAGAACCAGCTGATATTTCCAAGCTTTAACATGGAGACTACTTCCAAATTAATTACAGCAAGTAGCCAGTAACAAGAGGAACGACTGTGCTATGGCTACATGGCTTTGAACGATCAACATTCACTTCAGTCATGAATATGGGGTCCAACTATACCTCTCCTACCCCATATCACATTTTCACACATGCAAGAAAATAGCAAATAGGAAATATTGCATTTTAAAGCATACTATGAGATAAATTAAAGAATATGAACACATCCCTTTTTAAATATAATACATTCTAGATTGAAATGAGCTTAACTGTGCAATGTAAGTGAAAATACAGAAGGAAATGAAGGTTGAGAGGAAGCTGTGGTCTGTTGAGGACCTTTTGTCAGAGATAGTAGTTTCAGTGGAACTAATATAAAGGTGCCACTTTAGAGTTGACATCAAGAGAGCAACGCATTTGCAACAACATTCATACAAGCACAGTACAGCTTCAGGCACATGCAAGTATGTGGTAGGACCATATGCACACCTGACTGTGTACCTACTCACAGATGCATTTAGAGCTGCTAACTCGAGGCAAGATCATCGTATAGTCGAGCCTCTCTTCCACACATTCAAAAAATGCACAATCCCAAACACACACCTATCACTCTTCCTTTCAAGCTCTTTCTCTCACACACACAAATACACACAATGTAACGGTCTTTCAAGTGTCCTCTCAGTTCCCACATTGTGCTGGGGATTTCAGTAGAGGTTAATGAGGGGTGGGGACACCTCATACACTCAGAGGCAGCATGCCTGGTGGAGACACAGCTCTGGATGTGGCCATGGTGGTCAAGGAGCTCGGGTCCAGTCCGTTTACAGTCCTGCAGTTGCCACATGGATATGTACAATATTAGCAAACATGGACATAAATACAAGGCGAATCGTGTTTTTAAGACACTCAGTAGCAAGAAGAAAAAAAGCACTTGCTAAAAGACTCACGTTTTGTCAAAGTAAGTGGTATGTAGAGAGTGAGAGAACTTTGTTGCGTTGCTGTTGATGAGTTTGCCGTTGTCTGTGGAGTAATTTTTTCTTGCTGCCTGGTCTTTGGCAAAGTTCCTACAGGCAGCGATTTTGGACTCCAAAGCCTGGACACAAAACAGAAAATAACTTCCTTATTTATACATCCTTCTGTCTTCTCCTGTGTCTGAGGAGGACACACTATTTCTTTTCATCCTGTGTTCTACAACCCATTCATATTATTAATGTAATTATATGTAAAAGGGAACTAATACCTACCCCAACTTTCCTCAGGAGATCACCTACAATATTAAGAGCTGAGATTCTAGCAGAAGGAGTGAGGGACGAGTTGGTGCAGCCATTGGTCAATGCTGTACAAAGACACAAGCCAATATTAGAAGACATATCAGTGAATTTCCCATGTGCCATAAAGAGTGAGATTACTCCATCCTTACCTTTTGAGCTGATGAAGGGGTGCTCTATGCCCTTCCCTACAGGCGTGGCTGGGAGGGATAAAGAGGCCTGTACTGCAGAATCCATCTTGTCGATGTCTAAGGTAGGTGAGCTGGGTGCAGACATCCTGTCTGTAGTCCGCTCCCGTACTGCCAGCTCCTGTCTCAGATCTATTGAAGACGGATGAGTGAAACTCATGAAATACTCCTCCACTGCATACATATATGCAGACATATAGCCTGGAAAAGGGCAGTGTGGATTCTTGTCTTTACCTCGTGCTTCATCTTTTAGCCGCTGCACGGATACTAGAAGAGATTCCTTCTCATCCAGCTCACTCTCCAGGAAGGCGTTTCTCTCTATGGCCTGGTTTAAACGGCCCTCAAAATCCTCCAGAGACACTATTGTTGCCCTGCACGTACATAGAAAAAGGCAAAATTGTTAAATGTTTAAATGTTAAATGTTTATGAAAAATTACAGTTGGTCCATCAATAGAATTTTACACCTCCTCAACACCCCCAAAACAATTCATGTATTGACCAAAATGTGAACTGTCAGTCTGACCTTTTGGCTCTCTCCAGGTCATCGTTGGCCTGCTCAAGCTCTCTGACGTATTTGTGGAGCTGCTCCTTTATGCTGCGTGTCTGGCCCAGATCATCCTCTAGCACAGATATCTGTTTATAACTCTGGGCGTACTGATGCTCCAGCTTCTCCTGGTAGAGTTGGATAGAGCGAGGAGGAGAAAAGAGTTTGGGAGTAAGTATGCGGACAAACAAAGACATTCAATCTATTTCCAAAGTTGAGCTGGGTGTCACTGATAAAATTACAATACCATTACACGTAAAGTGACACAGATACCAACAGAGTAATTCATTTGATATCTTTATTTGTTCCACCTTTCGATAGCCATCGTGTGAATGGAGGCATTCAGTTGCGAAAAATGCTACTAGACATCACAGGCATGTAGTCACCACACCACAGACCGTATGGGTTGTAGCTGCTGTGGTAGTGTGGTAGTAATAATACGTCACATTATACTGAATAATTGTGGTGATTAGCAGCAAGCAAAGCCATACATATAATGTTTTGTTTTTTTGTGAGGGATTGGATGCAGGTATCGTTTGACTGGAGAAGCTTTGATGGTATTTAGTATTTGGTAGTAGGTTATTTAAGTCAGTCACTTAGAGGGTTTTGAGTACTGATAACAACCCTTGTTATAGGAAAAAAAACAACTTTGAGTTCCTTTCGCAGAAACATGCAGTGTGAAAGTACCATATCATATACAACAGTGCCCTTGCTGTTGTTAATAGAACCTGGTGAATCATAACACAGTTAGTGAAGATTATCTTCTACACATGATTTCACTTTCAAAGAGCCTCTTTGTTCCCCGGGGAGGCCCTGTGGAGCCTAACAGTTCAGTTAGCATGCCTGTATTGTGACCCCAGAGTTACAAAGACAGGAAAGCATGCTTCATGATCTCAAAAAAGGACATCATGTACAGCTTGTTTTTTGCATTAGCTGCTGAAACCATGCTCACATGTACAATCACAATACTTGTTTTGCTTTTTGTAAAGTGGTAATTATCACAGTGATTCATTATGTACATCATAATTTGTTCTACTTTGCACATGATTGCCAGTTGAGAGCGCACTGAGTAAATATGTCTACCGTCCACGCCCGCAGAGATTAAGAACCAGATTTGTCTTGCACTTTTCTATTTTCTTCCAATCCAATTAAAGAGTGCTGGAGGATTACCTAACAACATGCCTTATTAACACCTAAACATAAAATAAGACATTGGACCTTGTCCTCAGGATCCAACGTAGATCAGATAACCTCTTAAGTAACCACAAATTACTTTATTGGTGTCCTGACCCATTGACCGTGAAAGCAAGCCAAATCCCAAACTAAGCTACACAGCAAGACATCAGTCCCGGTTACCTTGAGGTTGGACACGTCGTTCTTCAGTCTCTCATTTTCAGCTTGGAGGTCGCGAAGTCGGTGTTCGGCCTGGCCGAGCTGTGCCTCCAACTCAGCTTCCAGCTCCCGACTGCCTTCCTGGAACTCCTGCAGCTCCTCCTGGGCATCATAGCAACTGGAAAGCACACACACAGACACAGTGGGGAAAACGCATAAGCAATCATTGTCAATTACCAGCCGCCTTGTTCACCATCCACTATTCAACTCTGTATAGCTGACAGACTGAATGACCGTGCACATGAGCTCTAGAAAACTGACAGGCCTTTGTCCTGTAAGATGAGCCAGGCTCTGGCATGTTCTAGTAGCTTTATCTCCAATAGTCAGGAATAAACCTGCATGAAAAGCCCAGTCAGATATTTGTGGATTTTTAACCTTCAGTCCTGCTGCTGCCAAACAGGAAACAGCGCTCAGCTCAGCATTGTCGAGCTAAGCATTCTAAATATACGGCTCTAAAGAGGGAGCTGAACTGTGACAGTAGGTGTTTCAGAAGTAGCTCAGGAAAACATGCCTGCTGTCAGGACTCCTCAGCTGTGGGAGAGGTTAAAGGTCAGATGTGAGGAGAAAACGAGAGGGCACAAAAACAGGATGGGGACATGTGCTAAGAAACAGGATGTGTGTACACGCTGCTCAGGGATTACCCCATGTAGAGAATATAAAAACACACACAATAACTCATAATTTCCTTCTGACATGTCATTAATTTAACATGACATAGGTAGGAAATATAACTTTGGTGGTAATCTCTGAGTTTATGAAACGAGCCCTCGTTGGTTTTGCCTATCGGGTGTGCACATACGATGACACTGTGGTTAACACTGCTTTGAGATCAGCTGGGATAATGGCCTCACAGTGGCTCTGCAGAGCGCTGGAATCCATGAATCAGTTGTTGTGCCGGGGTCGTTCCACACATACCAACCCCACAGTGGCTGCTTCATCAGCAGCTGGGCCCTATAACTTTCCTGTCGACAGTCAAGCTCTCGCACTTTTTATGGTTTAAAACAACCAACAGCTCTCTGCATGTGTGAAGTAGAGCAACTTTCAATAACCTCAAATGCGTAAATGCAGTGCATTTCACATTATTTAAGTGGTTATCCTGAACTGTATGATATCCAAGTAGTCTTGTCACAATGAAATGGAAAAAAAAAAGTTTAAAGGGAGATAATGTTTCAAATAGGAAACTTAAGCCTCATTCCCAATGGATGAAAAAACCCCACTAACCTTTGGCTTTGTCTTTAGTGGGAAAGGATACAATCGACATTCATTCTAGGTTTAAACAACTCAGCAGTAGTCACTGCTTCAGCTCCAATCAGTTTTGAACAGCAGTTATGGAAACATGATACCCAGGTGGACACCAAACACAAAGACGTGCCACCAGAAATTCAATCACCAATTCAACCAATTCAGTCTCCTTCCAAGCAGAGCTCAAACACTGAAGTAACCACTGTAACATTTCCACTGGTGTCCACGCTGCTTTCCTATGTTTGTGAGCCTGTTTTTCCACAGTAAGTGCAGAAAAAAAAGGAATGGTGTCGGCAGCTCTGGTCTACCAGCAATGTCAGTTGTGTAGTATGAGATCCTCTGAGAAAGGGCAGAGTCTGATATGAAGACTACAGGGGACAGAGCTTATGCAATCAGGGACCGGAGGCTCTGGAATGACTTGCCCAGGAAAATAAGGCCGTCTGAGTCTGCATTTAAGTTTTTCCTAAAAATATACTTTTATCCTCCCTATTTTATCTGAGCTGTGTGTTTATTTTTAATAATATCTTTTTGGTTTATAATAATTTCTTGTATTATCTTGATTTTGATTTTGCCCTTATTGCATGTGTTGCAAGTGTCTGGTTTTATTATAACGCACTTTGTAACTGTGTTTTGAAAGTTGCTAAATATATGCAAAAGTTCATTAATACTATTTTTGCTTGTTTTTAGTGATATTTATGGTGTTTTTTCCTGCATTCAAAAAAAGTGTACTAATCTGGTGGAAAAGGGTTATTATCAGCACTACATGCTGCCACTGTGAGCAGTTGACTGTAAGAGTGGTCCTGAGAAAAGTTTGCACTAAAACATGTGTGAGACAAGCCTCTATATACTTTGAGTTTTTTTTTCCATGGGTTGGAGTTTTTCCCCTATGTACCCGCAGCAGGAATTTCTTAGAAAACCACCAGGACTTTAACTCTCTGTGTGCAGGTTTCCTTTGGGAGTGTAATGGGGCCCCCAACTCCACAAATAGAAAAGACAGACAGAGTTTAACAAAGATTTAAACAACACTCACAAGCACACAGCTACTAACCCGAGCATGGTCTGTGGTCTCTGTGTAAAAAGTCAAAGATGTAGTCATTTCCTCCTGAGTAAGCCACAGCTGTTTGTGGGCACTGATTTCAAAAAAGCCTGTCTGGTCATTTTCCTTATATGGATAAACACAGGTCTCTGTGCCGCAACTTTATACAGAACATCCACAAATTTCCAAGAATGTGGTTGAAAATGATGGAAAAACATATTGTGCAATCAAATCTTTCGTAACTACAGACAAAACTACACATTCAGCATATTAGCATTACGTAAGAGAGAGCAAGTACAGCTTCTTAAACAAAGTTGGCCTCCTGCTGAGTGGAGTTTTGAGTATTTTTGCTTATTTCATATGGGGGATTGCTGCCATGTGCTATTTGGTTCAATGTTTGTGCAAGACAGGTCACAAAATCAAATACGACACATTGTTACATAACCGAATTTGAAGGAATAAGCTTGGTGGGCAACCAGTTACACTCTACATGCACAAACAGCAAAAGCACATTGATGCTATAGTCATAAGTACGGTATGTAAAGACGGATCCTGATAAGCTGTTAAACATGGATAAAAACATTTTGCACATATTTAAAAATTCAGCAATGTGAACTTGTCATATGAGTAAATCATACCTTTTCTTATATTTGAGGGCTTGGGACTTCCAGTAATCAACTTCCTCATCCTTTGATGAAAATTTGGGAATCATCTCTGTGTCCATGTCAAGGCAACCTGAAGATTAAAGAGACACGTTTATTAGCCTCACAGCAGTTAGCCAATAGCTTGAAAATGATGCAAGGCTAGTACTCATGAGGTTAAAAGTAGGACAGACACTGAATAGTAAATCAATTACTCAGCAGGTGGCTCAAATATAGTGCATCACTTTTACTATATGCCTCCATTGGCAAGTAAAATCAAGCACATTGTATTCCCATCCTATCTCAGAGCTGAACAACCAGGCAAATCAAGATTAAAAAATGTCTCTCATTCCTCACTTCTCTCACTGGAGAGGATAACAGAACAGATCTCTATTTACTCAAAAGTGATGAACAGCGTCAGATCGGCCTGGCCATATCACCCTGTTGCTCTGAGATCATGTCATCCTTAATCATTAATCACTAGTTTTAGCCTCATTATTTGGAGTTTGGAGTAAGTTTGGATAAACTGAGTTGCCTACGAGCTTTTCTGTGACTGTGAACAGCCTCAATGATATTTGTCTGATAGAAGCAGGCCTCCTCATTAAATTTATAACCTCACTGCTCAACTCATGTGATGTCAGCATTACTAATTCATTAAAAAGGCTGTCCATGTTAATTAAGCATGGCTAATGCTGAACAGCTCAAAGCTGTCTGTTTCAGCCTAGTTCTGAAGCTCTGACCAAGTTGTAAAAGTTTTTCATCTTCCGTCCTGTTTGCAGAAATAACACTTGAAAGTAGTTCCTCTTTTCTGGTGAGCTAGTAAACCTACTCTGATCTATGTGGTAGTTGTCAGGAAATTATTTAACACATCTGGAAAGAGCGGCTGTGTGTGTTCTGCGTGGGGGAAGCTGCCACCCCCGAACACTCACACTGCTGTAGAACCAGGAAAATATTCATAATCCCAACTGGGATTATAAGGATTTCCTGCACAGAGGTCAGACAACCTGTGGATGCAGCTAATGAAACTTCTCAGCTGGACTGTGGTCAAGCAAACTTTGCTCGAAGGTTAAAGGCAGGTATTATTTTGACCACAAGCCAGTCTTGGGTTTAGGCGATTAGGGAGGGTGTGTTATTTTCCTTGCCATGATCGTCTAGATACAGAGGGATGGAGACTCAGGGGCTGGACCGCCCTCTCTTCCCCTTAGACATTTTTCTGAGATGCCGTCATCAACACTCACTACATGTGCCTCACGTGTCCATACGCTACTTTCACGAAGGAAACTGGAGACCAAAATACCCTGAGGGTGGAGAGAGGGGAATGTTCCCAAGCTGATACTGACATAACATGTTAGTCGTATCATATAACCAAGGTGAGTCTCAAAATATCTCCAGGGAACAACACAAAATATTTCCTCTGATTAACAGATACACAGACCATAATAACAATGTAATCAAGCAAACATGGCAGATCTCTGTTTGTAATGGGATCTGGTGCTTTTTATTGATGCCTGTGGGTCTTCAAACGGCATGAGCAACAGGAAACTGTTTCCATGGTGATCCAGATCAAAGCCATATCAGGATAATTACCCGGACAAGACAAGGCTACTTTATTAGCCCACTGACCAGCAACGGGAGCTACCAAACCTATTTCACATATTTAGGACAAACTGGTAACATTATAGATCACCCGAAACAAGACGAAAAGCTTCAGTTGCGTCAGGCAGCAGCTCAAACATTGAGACTCTGCCAGAACACATGACAGTTCCTGTTATCTCTCATTTCAGCATCCTTTGGAGCGGTGTCAGCTTGACCCCTGGATCTATTTGTCTGTGGTAACAATACCAGGACAGAGTGCAGGGTTCGAAGCCAGCAAAGACGGTGGTGATGATGGAGGTTCTCCTCTTACTGTGGAGCCATCTGGAAATTACGGTCAGGGGAAGGTAGTGAAGAGAGAATTTCCTTCCCCACATTTTTGTCTCTACATCCTCTTTTGGGGCCGATGACAGTGTGCTTACTAAGCATCCAAGTGCTGAACTGATGTAGTCACCTTTTTATAATGGGGCCCATGAGAAGGGTGAGTAAGCTCTCTGTAGTCCTACTGGTTTACTCTAATGTGGATAATAATCTGAATTACAGCTTTACATGGTGTGGCGTTCCCCTGACCTGGGCCCATATTCTGGTCCCTTGTGTTAAGTTTTAGCTGCAGAAGGACAAGCTATTTGCAAGGCAAAGGTTAAAAAATCATACTTTTTGTCAAAAAGGTAATAAAAACAACAAAAGGAGGCTTTACTGTAAAATTGACAACTAAAATAATTTTTTATGAGAAAAAATATACACATTTTCTAGAAAAAGCTGTCATACAAATAGACTGACATATATCAGGCTACATTTATCTGCACGGAGGCGGGTTGTCATTTAGGTATGTTAGCTAAAAGATGCAGTCGTCAATGTGTGGATATTTGACACTGCGTGACAGACAGCAGAGAAGCTTATAGGCCATTTAATGCCAAACAGTACGCTGTATGCTGTTAAATACATCAGAAAATACCACGAAGTAAGAATAAATGACACATAAAGCAAAACTAGAAGTGAAAACCTTCGGGCATTTAAAGCGAGCTCGAGCTGTCATCTCGAGAATCACACAGACGCCGCGGCTGAACGCGACACCTCGATACAAAAACACATTAAAACACATTAAAACGTAAAATTTTCATGGTTAAATTCGGTACCTGCTCATGTCAAATCGGTGTCCAGATATCTTCTGTTTCAGGAGGTCGCCGTCCAGCCGGTGTCACATCCAATACACACACAGCTCTCCTGCTCTGGCCTCGGATGATACTGAAGTAACTGAGCTGTGTTTAGGAAATTGCCAACGCGTCTCCCGGAACAGACGTAAATCCTGACACAGACGTACGTGCTGACGTAATTTCACGTATACGTCAGAATTGGGCAGGGCTGCTATAGAAATAGATGTGATAGACTAGACACAGCCGCACCTTTTTGTTTTTGACTGTAGAATTGCTGCTACACAGTTTCACTGCAGTGAACACAAGGTGGCATGCGATTTCCAGAAACCACCACACAGGGATAGGGAACATGGAGACAAAACACCATGATAGTTTTTTCTCTTTCTGTTGTCTCTCTGTTAAAGTCTCTTTTGGGGGGCAATTTAAGCTGAGAAAGGATTCATGGCTTAATTGTTTTAAACCACTATTTTCTTGTCTCACTAATTTTATTATTATTATTATTATTATTATTATTATCATTAAAGTTACAGCTACTTATGGCCTGTACAGTCTGACCTGACAACAGAATAGGTTTCTAATATTTAGGGAATGTTAGAGAGCACGTTCCTTATGAAGAGCATGACATTTAAACCAGCTTGGCCACTTGGGCTGCCAGTGATACCTCCAAGGAAACCAATCACTGAAGTCACTGCAGTCACAGGTGGCAGGCCCGGTTTTACAAGGCGCAGCTCCACCCTCAGACAAGAAAGTCGTGCGTTGAGTGAATTCACAATAAAGGAATCGACTAAATAGGTTTTCAACTCTCTTGCTGCAGTGGTTAATTTTCCTTTGATGGCATTTTATAGAGAAGACAGTCGGGAGGACGCACGAGAGTGTCCAGTGTGTTATGAGAGTCTGTCGGGCATAGAGAGGACTTTAAGCTGTGGACATATATTCTGCCACGACTGTCTGGTCAAAACGCTGGTAAGCATCAACAGCAATGGGAACATTGCCAGAGACACTATTGTTTGCCCTATCTGCCGACATCTTACATTCATCAAGAAACAAAAAGAAGCGATCGTGTCCCTCGCGAATCACAAGGAACCAGGTGAAGGGCAGACCCTAGAGGTGCCTCTCCCTCCGCCGGAGAGACAGCTCCAGAGCGCACGGCGCGCCTCCACAGACACTTTGCCGAACGGAGTTAGATGGATCGCTCGTTGCTTCAGGGGGATGTCTGAAAGGATCCGTCGACAGAGGTTGATTAGCCCAAGCAATAATGCATCTCAGATCTTTATCATAAGCGCTCAAGGGAGGCCCATGGCTGAAGACGATGCGCTCAGTGTTGTGATGACTGTGGTTCAACCGCAGCGCAGGCGAAGGCGCAGAATTTGTACAACTGCACGATGCCTGCTCATTCTGCTCTCAGCATTTACCATACTAGCACTGGTGGCTGCAACTTTACCCTGGATTTTGTTGGCATAACCAGTGATGTCGGGATTCGGAAGTGCCAAACATGAACTGACATTTATAGGAAAAAAAAGTTCTCATTCATGAAACGAAGTTTACCCACTAGCTATCCAATGAAGTGTGTGAAGCAGTTTATGTGTTTTACTGATCAAACAATGCATTCCAGTAGATACTCAAGATGAAAATGTAGTACATTTAGTCAGTATGTTAAAGTGCTTTGTTTTGCAACATGGTTTGGAGATGTGATTGTCAAGGTATTGACTCTCCTTTAGGGAGAGTTTATAGGCATGCCCATGTCCTTTTATGTGCATTGCCAAGCAACAGTCAATGTAAAGGTTAAAGCCTTGACAGCAGCATCTTTTGTTTTACATTCCTGTCTGTGACATGTTCTACCTGTTTTATGAGAATGCAGGAAATGTAACCATTAAAAGCACACAAGTGTGGGCATTTAGAAACAACAATTCCAACAAAAAGAGGGGTTTTGGCTGAAAAAAATCAATAAAAACAATTTAAGCCTACCTAATTGTTAAAGCAGCTCAATTCATTGTTGCGTTGCCCTGTTGTTGGATACACTGTTTCCATGCAGCAAGGGGGTGGGGGTAAACTGCATCCATCTCACCCTCAGGATTATTTCGTGTATCTGCATATGTACTAAAGATAAAAGAAGGGTTACACTTTGGCAGCAAGACGTGAGCTTGGTTTAGTGAGGGAGTGAAGTGTGATAAAACCCTGTTAAAACAGTCAGTGTATCACATTAACAGACCTTCTCTTTCCCTTACATCACAAGGAAAGATGTCAGACATCTACAAATATTCCCACACAATTTCCATTTTAAACAGTCATCTTACACATGCTGATCAAGTGGGGAAGTGTTTAATATGCAGACTGGAGGGAGTTAAGTGCTGTAATTAGACGCTTCCTCTGTGATATCTACACAGCATGTGACTGGCTCCTCTTGTAGTGTGTAGAAAGATGGTGTAAACAGAGACACCTTTAAAACTTTTGGTAAGAAATAATTGATGCACCCATGGCAGTCTGAAGGAGATAGACTTGCAGCTGGGGATGAGCTGAGCCTGGCTGAATACTGTAAGGAGATACACTGCTGGACTGTGGCATTAGATTACAACTTTCTCTCTCTTTCTTAAAACTCCAGATTGACATGGAGCAGAGAAAAATGGGTTAGTTGTGGCAAAAGTGAGAAACAACAGAAGTTATATAAAAACAAAAAATGAGATAATATGGCAACTGAATTATTTGATAAAAGACTAACTGCTCGTAAACAAAGAGTTCACATCAAATGTTTCCCCTTTTGCAATCCCTCAGCCATCCTGCTGGGCCAGTCCTGCAGGTTACACACTTGAAGAGGCCTCTTTTTAAGCCTTACCTGGTTTTTCAGAGAGTGGGTGTGGATAATGATTTATTTCTTTGATGAATCAGACTTTTTAGTATGGTAAAGTATTTTTAGTATATAGTATGTATATATATATATATATACCATTCCCATTGGTGGTTTGCATATAAGTGGATTGACTCAAATTAAAGGTACTTCACCCCATAACCAAAGTCACAGTTTACAAGTTGTCAGTTTTGCTGTTTAACAAAAGTAAAACTGTCTTGTGTTTTGAGTGATGCAAAATCCCTGTTTTTGTTGATGGACTAAGTTAAAATACGTTACATTTTACCACTGGGCAAATGTAGTGGAGTAAAAGTACAATATCTATCTCAAAAATGTATAGGAGTAGAAGTGGCGAAAAATAGAAATACTCTAGTAAAGTTTTCTTAGTAATAGTTCTGCCATCAGGGATCATCTGCTGTCCAGTCTAAAACAGATATGTGTCCAGGAAAAGAAAACCTGAAATAAAACCCTCATGAACCAGGTGAGATTATTACAAATGTATAGTTTAATATATATATTTATTTCTGACATTCTGATAAGGATTGCAGGTAGGCTTCACAGTACACACTGTGTTCCACTTGATATGCTAAGCAGAGGAGGAAGGGGTGGGCATGGTGGGCTTGACAAGCGGCAGGTTTTTGTTTGTACACTATTTGTGAAAGCAGAAGAAGGCAGTACATCCACAGGCAACATCCACTCCTCTACCGTATTGCTCAAAACCCCACACAGAACCATTTATTGTGATCCACATTCTCAAGAGTCCATCTCTACATTTTACCCCTCTTACAATCCCTAAAAAGACAGTGATTGACACAAAACGTGGATTATCAAAAGACTATCTAAGCGCATGCATGTCACTTTTTCAGATTTTTTTCCCCTCATTTAAAATCACCCCCACAGATTGTAAACAAATTGAGCTTCTCTTTAGACCAACATACTTGGTGGTGATGTGAGGAAATGTAGGTCTACAGTAGTTAAAACGCTTGATAAAACTATGTAACAGTGTACCATTTGGTGCAAAAGGTGGCTCCATGAATATGGAAATCTTGAAAATTGCTGTGAAGTTATTAACTGGCTTAAAATTAGACAAGATGAAATTATGACTTGTGTTTTTGGGGAGGGTACAGATGTTTTTCTTTTCTATTCAGCAGCATAATAATCACACCTAGAATGAATATGAATGCATGCTTTTAGGTGGCTGTAAGTTCCAGTTATGATGCACAAAAGCATTACAGTAATACTGCCCTGCACTGATAATAATACATGCCATCAGGCCAAAATTAACCTTCATCCAAATACAAGCACTCGTTTGCCTGTTATTTATTACAAAATCAGGTAGCCTACCGTTTGGAATCTGAGTGAGTCACATTCAGTCTGCACAGAGAGAGAGAAACCCCTGCCTCCTCGTATAAATGTATGGATCCAGCACAGAAAATAAAACCTCTAGTACACATTAATTATGCCTATAGTTTCAAAAATAACAGCCAGTGTGAGGGCACTTGCAATTGTTGTCATATAATCACCACAACTATCAATATAATTATCAACATCACCAAAATCTTCAGAAACATAGTCCATTGAGAACACACACTGAGGCATACCATAGATCACTTTGGGAGAAAGGTTAATCTAGAATTGAAAACAAACTTAAAAAGAAATGAACTGTTTAGCAATAAAACTAATGGCTTTTTTTCTGTAGGTTTGGGAACTTTGACCACGTTTTTGGACTGAGGTGGATCAGTAAACACTGTAATTGCACTTTAATTGACAAAATTATAGTCCTAAGACATTTTTATTGAATTAAAAAAGAGACACTGCAGCATCTGTTATCTGATGACCTTGAAATACCTCTGATTAATTGTCTGCGGTGAGAATAACAACAAAGGACACCATAATTTTTCAACATTGGAGGTGAGACAGTTGGTGGGCCAAATTTGACTCCTTTTCTAATTGAATGAGCACATATTTTTAGTAAGCCAAAGACTTTAGGGCTTAGGACTACATTTATCCTCATAATGAATTAATTAAATACTCCGAGTGGGCTAAAAGTAATCTAATTATTTACACATGAATCAATTAAATAACTGTTTTAAAATGGAAAAGAAAAGAGAGGGCATTGGTGTGCAACTCATTAGTGCTCAAGCATGTTTGAAGTCAAAGCTCAGGAGACAGAATTAGAAAAACCACAACTGATTTCTAGCTAGCAGAAATTAGTCTGTTTCGGCTGCAGCATCATTGTAACCTGGTGTTACATTGAAACATCATGAATCTACAGTAAACCTGTTCACTGTGTGCAGGGACAAAAAATAATGGCATTTTTTTAAAATAATCAAATCAACATTTTCTACACATGATAAATACAGCACATATATTATTATTATTATTATATATATTCAAGATATGCATTTTACATATACTTTTCCTCAGATTTATTATATACATCAATTTATGTACAGTCTTTGTATTTACACTAGGGGGTCAAAGGTCACTGAACCTGAAGCACTTGAAACAAGGTTGAGAGAGAAACATAAACCTCAAGGCAGTGTAGTCATCCATCCATTATCATTGAACAGGCTAATTTTTTTTTTCTCTCCAAGGACAACAACAATAACAGAAACACTCACACAAAATAAAAACACTGCCACTCTGAGGCCCTTGATCCGAAGCGGTTCGTTCATATTGGCTTGTCATGCAAACACGTCGTGGTGCTTTCGTCGAGAGAAAAAAAAATAAAAAAGCAATTTACAGTAACATTCTTCTCATACTGTGCTGGTATAAAGTGAGTTAAAGTGAGCTTACCTGTATGAAGGTAAATGTCAGATAGGTTGGAATATTTGATAGAAGAGGGGGAAGTAAAGACTGGGTGTGACAATAATAAGTAAACTGCATTAAATGATTCATCCCGCATGCAAAACCTTTTTCTACGGCTCAGCATGTTCCTAATGTGCACAAAGCTTTGAATACCCTGTGAGCAGTATAAACACCTCTCTGTCTCTCCATTTCACCCTGAGGATGGGCTTTGCTCCTAACCAATCAGGCTCTGAGTTTCCCTTACCAAACAACTTGTGAATATCATATTGCAATTTGATTGCATGTTCTAATAAGGCAAAAAGAAATTCGAAAAACTCACAGAAATACAGACCACTGCATCAAACAACAAAGATGAACGAAGTAAAGCGAGAAAAAAAATCTTTTAATGCAATACTCATCTATATTCCAGTCTTTCCTCCTAAAGGCAACTGTTCCTTCACTATGGCATTTTGGTGTTTTTTTTTTTTTAGTCATATTTATGTTATAGCGAGCAATTGTAAGAGATGAGTTTCTTTGCAGCCTGTAGCAGATGTGTTCGAGTTCTGGTTTCAGGTGGGCATTGGTGAGGCCAATTTGGTGTTTCCGTCAGGCCTTGGTGGCGACAGTTTAGAGTATGTACAGCCACTGGGGTGCTGGTAAGCTGTGATGCCTTAGGGTCATAGGTCATAGAGTGGTGCTCTGTGGCTCCTCCTCAGGCACAGCATCCCCCTCTGGAGAGTCTGTCACTGCCACGGACCTCCTGCAAGGGGCACCGCTGAACTCATCGATGAGGCTGTCCAGATTGACATTGATGGAGGGGATTTCATAATTGAAGATATCTAATGGTGAGGCATGGCGGGAGAGTGTGATGAGCAGAATGGCGAAAAATGGTGATGAGGAGCAAGAGGAGGAGAAGAAGAGGGCGTATGGTGATGATAATGAGGTGTAAAAAACGGAAGAGAGCAGAAATAATATTAATCTTTTTGAGTCTCATGGTAAGTGGCATATGATGTCTGCCCTGATTGAAGTAATCAGTAGATTACATGTGCTTCACATTCTACACAGGGATGTTTTTCAGAGTGTTGCTAGTCACACCTGAACAAGTGTGATATGTCACAGCTTCTTTTGTGTCTTTTAAGACAACAACAACAGTTATTTTGTCAGGTAAAATACAATAACAGGTCAAAAGACTGCACAATGACACATTACTGTACACGTTTACAACAAATGGCCGGGTAAACCAACACAGAGGCAACAAGATGTGTGTGGAACTCTGTGGAAAAAATGGCACCAAGACACCAAGTGGGCTTGAAGTAACGATGGAAATCTCATGAGGACCGTATACACTATTTGCTCTAAATATATTCCAAAGTGCTGCTGCATTTACTGAAAGCAGCACGTCCAAGCAGAGACTACTCCTGTGTAGGAATGAGATGGAGCGTGGCAGTGTAGTAAGAGGGAGCAGAGGTTATAAAAAGCGATGAACCTGCCAAAGGAGGAATGGGGGTTACCTGTGGCCCCCTGATACCGGTGGCAGGTGCGTTACAGGGGAATGTCTGCTGGCATAGGGCTGGGAATGGGGAACGAAAGGAGAGGGGGGGGCTATAAGATGGACCTTTGTAAGCGACGGCGTCTGCAATGTGAGCGCAGTGTGGTGCACTCTGGGAAGTCCTTAAGCCATGCATGATCGGTTGAACTACAAAACCATGCAACCAGTCAATAACCTGCTCAGAAGAAATAGGGTTTGGATTGAGAGCTACAGGTATGTTTGAGGCAGGCTGCAGGAGACCCCAGAGGCAGCCACAGCACGAGGCCAGGCAGTGAGATGGAGCGCATGGGGGGCGGGGACGGTCTGGCTTACCCTAAAAGTCCCCCTCACACTTAGCCCACACTGAATCCCTGGCCTCACACAGCTGCAAAGTACACAATAGTAGCAGGGGGAACAAGAGAATGATAAATATAGCAAAGTGACAGAATGATTGGTATATAATGACAGAACACCTCATCATCAGAACATCATACTGCAGTTATAATGTGGGGTTTTGTCTGGCTAGGTTTCCACGCCTGCTACGCATTAAGACTGGACTGGTGCGCAAGCCTCTGACCTACCTCTGCCGAGTGAGGGTCTGGGTAACACAGATAAACAGAGAGCACATGATGAATCTAATGGCAACTTCCATACAAGCAGGACGAGCTATGCTTCTCTGATGTTTCCACACATTACCCAGAAACATCATCACATAACACAAGCAATGAGTACATAGGAGATTTGCTCACTACAGTAGCACAAAAAAACGCTAAAATTTACATCATTCTCAGGCATCTGTGTCTAAAAGGCAACTTTTATTCATTCAGACATTCGTTTGGGAACAGTCAATTTAGGGGGGAGGTTTCTTTTTTTATCTACAAGTCCTACAGAGTCCTACACTCGTCCACCGTCTCCATTGGACAGAGCCACAGCGAGTCTGAGAGAGGGCCGCTGCAGCCCCACCTGTGGTGGCGGAGGGGGTGTTGTTGCCAAGGGCTGATGTTTACCTGTAGACATGCTCTCCCCGGGGGACAGTCCATCCAGGAGGCCCTGCTCCAGGGGCTGGGGAACAGGGGCCATGGCCGTGCCAGTGAACCCCGGGGGGGCTGTGGGTGGCTGAGGAGGGGGCAGACTGGGTCTCTGCCTGGGCTTAGGGGCAGGCCGCGACTTGGTGAGCGTTCCGGTCAGGGACGGTGGGGACGAGAGGGAGTGGGGCGCCCCAAATGGGGTCTGACCAGGGGAGGATGGGGGCACTTGCCCTGGAGGGCAGGCCAGTCCATAAGGGGAGGGGGTGGTAGGAGGTGTGGGGGACAGGCTGACCGGTGACGGCTGACCTGTGGACTGGTCGGACATCCCGCAAGACTGGCTGTAAGGGACCTTTGGAGGCACAGGGGCCAACTTCTTGGAACCTGGAAACACAAAACAAAGCCATATTAATCTCCTGGTAGAAATGAAAATACATACAAACTACCTGTCAGCATTAACACGTTAATCGCAATGCAATTATGGTCTATAATTAAGGCATTTTTTTATTTTTACTCGTGTTCATTGTCCGCCGACACTCCTGTATATGTTTGTGTCAAGTTAAAAGCTATCTTTGAAAGCGAGGATTTTGGTATGTGAAACTAGAAAACCTAAGGAATCCAGTGGTACAAGCCATGTCATACTAGCTTCTCAGGGAGGGGGCTAAATAACGCTACAAAATTCATTTGTCGATGGAAAAATGGCATGGTCATTTCACAGGGGTCCCTGGACCTCTGACTTCAAGATATTTGAATGAAAACGGGTTCTGTGAGTACCCAAGAGTCTCCTCATTACAGACATGTCCACTTTATGCTCGCCCCATGCAATTTTTTGCTGTCATTGATTCCTAATCAAGGCAATCAGGCTTTGCCTTGTTCATATGGGCTGCGATAAACTATTGACATTCTGCCATTAATCGTGATTAATGAAATAAATGAAATAAATGGTAAATAACCCTAATACAAACAGAATGTGAGCTCAGATTGAGACAGGTGCTAACCTTTGCGCAGGGTGTGCGGACTGTGCTCTGTGGAGTGGGGGGATTGGCTACTGCTCTGAGGACTACAGCTGGCAGGGACTGTTGGACCTGCCACCTGGATGGCTTTGTGTCCAATTACTGGGGAGAGCTCTTTACTCTTCAATGAACTGAAAAAGACAGGAAGACATTAGTGTGTGAATAGTGTCAGACACATTGTGTTTAAGTGTTTTGAACTGCCGCCATACCTCATGCATATTACCCAAGAGCTACAACTTGCACCATCATCATCATCATTGTCATCATCATCGTCATCATCACCATCATCAGTATCATCACCATCATCATCACCATCACCATCACCATCATCACTTTTAACACCTCGTATTTTACATAATTAGACTAAAATATTGCGCATAAGTCCATAAAAGAACAACAAAGGTGATAGAGCGTCTGGTGTTGTATTTGTAAAGTTTGTATCATTTTATTCATAGTGCTTCTGATGGTATTTGCTGGACTACTGAAGTCAGACAACCAGTCAGAGCCAGCTGGCGGTGTTAAGTTTTGGCTTGATTGTTTTCAACATGGTGGCCGGATCACAAACTTTCTAATTGACAGCTAAACAGGGCACTAAAATATGTTGCTGAAAACAAGGCTAGAAAAAAGGCAATGCACATTCATGTGCAGTTGATTCTTGCAAATACTATCAGAAGCATTATGAGGAGGCAGTGGAACATGGATATTTCTTTTTTCATATAATCTGTCTTATGTGCTTCTGTGTGGTAGCATAATTATAATACATAGTAAATTGCATAGATTTGTCACATGTCAGTTGTGTTGTATTCTGAGTGATAAAAGAATTGCTTTTCAATGCTTTTCCTCTATTGAAACAGTATCCTATAATGATCTTAAAAAAATACCACAGCCCGGCGGATCTCAACTGGACTCACAAGATTTCAATTTCAGGAGCGATTCCTGACCAAAACACCACCAAGCTCAAGTAATTCCTTCCAGCAGTAATGAACAGACGGTGTACATATAATTCTCAGCAACAAATAGAAAGAAGTATGTATTCCTTTAGCAGGAAGTCCTCGATTAGCTTCAGCATTACAGTACAGAGCATAGTGATGACGTACAGGAAATAGAGTTAAGATGCTGCATGTAACAAGATTCATTCAGCTAATCTAAATCTGCACTGTAGGCATAGATGCAACCAATAGAGCACACTTAATCAAGGATCCACCTCATTCATCTTTGCTTCATTTATCAATTAGTGTACGTGTAGGCTGTATAAACAGTCAATAAGCATGACTTGCTGATGTTGCGAGACAGAAATCCTTACATATTTACAATAAGCCTGGCATTATTTTTCATGGCATTTTTTTAAACACAGTCAATTTTTTTGTGACCTACTGTATCCTCTTCTCACTGTAAGATATAAGTACATATGTAATTAATACCTGTAAGGAGGATTTACACAATAATATAGACAAGCTGCAAAACTAATATGAACTCAAACCCACCAAGAGCACCAATACTGCAGTGTAGTGGTCACATTCTGGATTATATGACATCTAATTAAATGCAATCTCCTGCAGTCCCTTTGAGACACCTTTTCCCAAATATAATCCGTCTGAATGAAAAATCATGGAGCTACCAAATCACAAGAGGGAGCTTTATCAAGCAAGCTCATTCTTATTGCTGACAAATTGCTGAAATGATTCACACTGTCCTGTGTGGTTGTAACACCACCGGCACATGACTCAGGAAACTGCCACAGTCACTCTATACAAACTCAGCACTTTGGGTTGAGCTGAAGATGCTTATATTCTATACTGTAGCTCACCAGGACATAAATGCAAACACAGTATTGCATTATTGATTGTAAAAATCTTTACTTCCTTAAAAACCTGTTTTCCTTCTGCTGGTTAGTAAAAAAAATGCTGCAAACTGTAGAATAAATACATTCATATGCTATTTGATAGCAGTATGCAGCATCATCCATGTATTTATCATCTACTCAATACCAGCATGAAACTGAGCGCTATATAAGCCAGTAACATCCTTTGTTGCTAGGCAACCCCCATGAGAGGCATCCCTGGACAACCTGAATGTTACAGAATCTGAGGTATGTAATTTGGAGGGGGAGGAAGAGAAAAGAAGCAAAAAGAAAATATGAGCCAGCGAGCTAGAGGAGAGGAGAGATACAGATGCCTCTCTGTGATGCATCTATAGTGGCCATGGTGGTGTTGTATTTACCTAGTCAGCCTGGGGGGTCCTCTCTCTCGGGCACATGGACAGGCAGCCCACGGCGGGGGGCGGGGGCGCGGACGAAGGGAGGCTAGGGGGGTTGCCAAGGGACTGGTCATGGCGGGTTAGTACCAAGGGGGTTTTGATGTAGAGTGGTGAGGCATTAGTGTCTGGTGGGGGGGCATGCGACATGTCACCAGGCGGGCTGTGCTTGGGGAAATGCAGACAGCTGGGTTTGGGATTCGAATTGATGTCAAGTGACGAGGAGGAGGAAGAAGAAGAGGAAGAAGGGGGTGGGGCTGGGGGAGTGAAGCCAGACCAGCGCAACGGGGGCGGGGGAGAGGCGGGGGGCTGGGACTCTGGACCTGGTGCCACAGGGCGAGCGCAAGGAGGGGGGTGGATGATGGGGTCGGGAGGTGTGGCTGGAGGGGTGGGGTGGGGGGGGGGGTCGCGGGTCCCCCCCTGGTGGGGGGTGGGCATGAGAAGTGTCCGGCCGATTGGGCGACACGTTGTCTGAGCTGTAGATATTAAGAGAATAGACAGCACAAAAGACACAGCTCTAGTGATTGAACAGGGAGACGCATTAGAGCGATATAGGATAATCTGTTTTGATGATTAGGGTGTTAGTGTGTTAGTTGGTCCGTAGCCAAAAACAGTAGAAAAAAAAATTTGCATTTTGGGATTGGCGGTGGGCACCAAGCTTCGCACACAGTCAGCTTAATGCAAATACAAAGACAAGCACAAAGAAACAGCAAAGGAAAAGAGGGTTTTATTGCCAAAGGAAAAGAATACAGTGTCTGTGATCACCTTGTGTCTGCACACTGCGTGGAGCTGTGAGGATCTGTCTCTGGAGCCAAAGTGCTGGTCTGTAGCTTACAGTATCACCAAGCTGAGCTGATGACTGAACATCTCCTCTCTGCTGCGTATACGGAGACCCTATCTGCCCTTATCCTACATTATTTGACTTGTTTGCATTGCAGGTCCTGCAGTCAGCCCAGGGCAGTGTGAAACAGACACAAAACCCTTTCATTGGCTGAAAGAGCCACAGGAGAGGAGGGGAAAGCCAGCCAAGCCAGAAGCCATTTTATCTCTTGTCTGCCACACAGGCAGAGTCAGCGACCATGAAGTGATTATTCATGTGTTTAACTATGATAATCATACCAAAAGATGGTGAAATCAGTCTGAGTGTCAACAGAAAAGGAAATAATTCAAGACCAAAGCTGAGAAAAGCCAAGCCACAACAATGGGAAATTGGAAATATTAGCATGCTCGCAAAGGACTTGCAGATTGAAGCTTAGTGCCATGTACAGAAACAAAACTTCCATAAAGTATTCGGATTAAAAACCCTTTGAGGAGTCATTATCCTTTTGGAAATTTTACCCACAATGACATCAACCTGACAAACCGCAGGGAGAAATGTGGAGTGACAAATAATAATAAAATTATGTGACATGAAGGTGCTCAGAGGCTTAAAAAGAACATTTGCAAATTAATGGGAGTATGATCAAAAAGCTGATCACACAGAGCTGAGAAAGTTGATAATGGTGATGATGATGGTGATGACATTAAAAATGAACAAGAGTGAATGCGTGAGGTCGGGGGGTGGTGCAGCGTCTCCACTGTGACTTACCAAACCCTTTCTCCAGGTGGTGGTGTCGCAGACGGGGAGGTGGCGAGCTCTCCGGGCTGCTCGGGTATGAGAGTGTCAGCTGGAGAGCCGGGGCCTTGCATGCCTGGAGGGGTGGAGGAGGTCTTGCGTGCCAGCGTGGCTGAACCCTTACGAGACACCCAGGAGGTATCCATCACCCGGACGCCCATGCTGGAGACAAATCCACATTTGAAGTCATGTATGATAATGAATAAAGAGGTGAGTGGGGGTGGTAAGGAAAGATGTGGGGAAAAAGGCATGATACGGTACCTTTGTATCTTCCTAATGCTGCGTTAGTAGGGGGAAGAGAGGCAAAAGGGATATGTGATCAGAAGTAATGACGACATGGTTCACAACACTAAACCACTCAGTACACTGTATGAGATGGGAAGATGGGATCTACAGTGGCAGAGAGGAGCAGAAGTGATGCTGCAGAGGTGAGAGGATGTCAGGCCATATAACCAGCCTGCACTGGGCCACTTAAGGGTTCAGTGCGTAAGATTAAGGGGGCCTCATACCTGCAACCGAATCACAACCGTGATGATATACAGTACAACATTACTCCCTCTTGTGTGATATTGCTTAAATAAATCCTAGACCATTAAAGGCTTTTCTTCTAATTAAACCTGTTTGGCCTTAGAAACACACAAACACACAGGCAGAGCTTTATCCTGAGCTACTCATTACTCTAAATAGATAAAAGCTATTTTCTACCCCCCTCATATTGAGAGTTGCTGATTATGGGATACAGAAGCTCTAGATCCATGCCTATAAAATTGCATCCCTAATCTGATGGAGGTATTTTGGTGAAGGCATTGGTTCTAATTCTGCCAGTGATTTTCCACCAGCTGGATGAATGACTCAGGCCAGGTGACGTGCTAGCCAGACTGTGAAGGAGGAGCTGGGTGTGGGAGGATGGAAAGATAGCACTGGAGAAATATTTCCTGAGAAAAAAGAGGTAACCGGCAGCACTCCATCAGAGACCTGTTGCCATAGAGACAATGCCACTCAAGGCAATCCAGCCCCATGTTTTCAAATGAGGTTTTTCTCCTCCTCATGATTCCTGATAATAAGGTATATAGATGTATGTGCTCCTATGGAGGCTTTAGAGCGAGAAATTTAGATCACAGGACTCATAAATGCTGCATCAAGGTAACAGACTTTAAATGTGTGTCTGCTGCCTGCCTTAGATATAAGAATCAAATATCAGATGCCTGAGAGGAGGCGTGGGAGGAATGAGAGAGAAAAGAGAGGGAGTGAAATGTGGGCAACAGAAGGATGCACTTGGCATCATACCCATCCTTCTTGTAAAACTCCAGCATCATGTTGTCCGTGGCGACGCTTAGTGGGCGTCGGCTCTGGTCGTGCTGTTGCTTGCGTTCAGATTGGTCCATGTCTGGTGAAGGCATGGAGCTGTAGTTGGAGTTGTGGTTGGTGTGGATTGGGCTGCCGTAGCTGCCTGTCAAGTTGAATTCAATCTCTGGGGAGGGGGGACACACAATCAGCATACAGTATACTGATGTTATAGTAGTTGCTATGATGGCGTAGATCAGATAAAAAACGTTTATAAAACTGCATTCCTACATAGAAAACACAGTTACACAGTTGTGATTGTCTTATTCAATGCTTATTTTAGAAAGTATTTTTGTGTAGATGTCAATTTGTTTTTTTTTATTTTAACATTTATGTAAACGGATAATTAGGATGGCTTGCTTTGATAAGTTAATTTGATCAAAACTGGGTCATTGAAATCCCATTATAGTAGTAAAATGAGTAAAATGATGGAAGATCAGTAAAAACTGACATGTTGCTCAGCCTGACTATAATATTACATACATAATAGTGATTCCCACCTCCAGGGAAGAACCAGTCAGCATGCTGGATGATGGGCTCAATGATGCCAACAATCTGTAGGGACAGGGTGGTCATCATCTCTGTCATGTTCCTGGAAAGAAGGAAAATAATTGAAATACAATATAATCCTCATGTGACAAGTTCAGGTAAGAATCAAACAAATTTCATACATGTAAAATAGCTGAGTTAAAAATACATACGGTTCAGTGTGCGTCCAAAGTAGGTTAGGGCCAAGAACAATCGCCATATTACCAGGAGTCATCTTGTTTGCGTCTTGGTAGTCGCTCAGCTTGGCTAAAAATTTTATTAGATATCTGAGGGATTTAAATAAGAGTGCATCTTAAAATTAATTTTACACCTTATTTATTCTGTTTTGTCAGACATATTGTTTTAAAGGGTAAATTCAGATTGAAGTGGGCATGTAAGAGATCATCAAAAAAATGCAAAGATGATCAGGCAGAGCAACATCAATAGTCATTACAAATGATGGTTTAGGACACCTTGTGATAAATAAATCTCAGGTATGGCACCCGTTGTCCAGTCCAAAAGTGTCAGATAAGTTATTCAGTTCATGACTGTCATAATTTCGGTGGTCAATAAGAATGTTGAAATCTCCTGATGTAGACAGGCAGTCATATGTAATGGACATAATGGATGGCAGTTCAGTAAATTCATCAATCAGACTACTGGAAAACTTTGGCGGTCTATATATAATCAGGAGTACAACACGCAGAGAGCCTTTCAGTACAGCAGCAAGATATTCAAACATTAAAAAGACTCCCAATGATACACTGAAACATGTCTGGAAGAAACCAACTACTCCTCTCCCTTTCTTGTCAACTCTCGGGGGATCAATGAAGTTAAAACTTTTGGATGCTGATTCAATAAGAACAGCTGCTCTGTTATTCAAATCAAGCCAAGTTTCTGTAAGCAACACAAGATCTAATTTATGACTACTTATCATGTAACTGATCAGAAAAGACTTGTTTGATAATGATCTTTCATTAAGCAGTCGCCTTTCTGTTTTAAATGATAGGGCGCATACATTACAGGCTGTCTTCACAGAACATGTTGAAACTGAAAGTTACTACATTGTAACCCTAGTTCTATTAGCACAGACGGAGCCTCCCCCATTGGACCCTATGGGTAATTCTCTTGTCTAATCAAGAGCATGCATTTGCCCACTGAAATTGCATAAACGTGGCCAGCTGATCAGGACTTGCCTACCCGAATAAGTGTGGTCCTAAGTGTAGTATATAAGGGAGCACCACAATGCTGTTTATCATCCTACACCCTCCTCAATAAGCGGTTTAAGGACAGAGGGATGTCGTATGCTGTAAAGCCCTCTGAGGCAAATTGTGATTTGTGATATTGTGATTTATAAATAAAACTGACTTGACTGGACTTGACTTTACTCGTAAGAATGACAGGGCCTCTAGGTACAGGTCTCCACCTGTGCTAGAACTAGGGTTACGTTATCGTAACCTTTGTACTATCTCACACAGGCTCCAGCCTCTAATGGATTCTGTGGGTACAGTGGGTGGAGCCCAATGAATGAACGCCCTGTTGTGACATAACATCAACCCAGCCACACTGATCCTGACTGGCTATCGGTCATTGATTTCAGCCTGCTTACTTATTTATATCCTAGGCCGCCATAGTGGAGAGGTATGGTGCCCAAGCCAACCCAGGTGGAATGCAAACAAATTGTATGGACTGTGGTCTAATACTGCAGGGGTCGAAAGACCAAGATGATGGCGTAGATATGTCCTCAACACTCACCCTGCAGAACAAGACCAAAGACACTGCCACACTGCATGTAGAGTGTGCGTATACCACAGTGGGAGGGTGATCAGAGGGCAAATTGCCATCATTGGCAACAAGATGACAGACAATGCTGTGGTGCTCGGTTATATTGTTTGGGGTTTGCACATACTCAGGTAGCCCTCTACCTTGGGGTCCTGTTGCTGCTGCGCTGCTTGTTGAAGAGGGTGTAGGATGACAAACAGCATAATGGTGCTTATACACTGTGGGGTCTGTAAGTACTTGGGTAGGCACATCCTGATTGGCTGACCACATTTATGAAATTTCAGTCGGTAAATGCATGCTTGTGATTGGAGAACAGTATTACCCTAGTATCCAGTAGAAGGTGGAGCCTGTGTGAGATAGAACTGGTTGTTTAGCCTATTAGTAATTAGAACAGAGATGTTTATAAGGGAATTTTATTAAAATCTTACTTCCCTGCTATCTCACAATGTTTTTTCTTCCTGACCACATGGGAACAATGTGCAAATGATTGGACAGAAAATGAGGGAAAGCGACTGACCTGAAATTGTTCAAGTTATCTGTGGGGAGTTTTTCACATGCTGCCATTAATGCTTGTAGTCTCTTGTCCATATCCTGAATGCTGGGGATTAAAAAAAAATCATTATGATTTACTGTTGCTCCACTTACTAATAAATGTCACCATTTTTCATGTTGGCAGTTAAGACACCCTTGAAAAAGATTTTGGACTGTTTTCCATTTTCCATCGAGGCCAATGGCATAACTAAAGTAAATGCAATTATTAAGAAAACAGCAACTTACTTGGAGGCCTGAATCCATTCATCATAAAGTTCAGTGGTCATCAGTGGCTCGGGGAGCTCACGGAGGTATGATTTCAGAGCCCCTTTGGGTGAGAAAACAGGGAGAGAGTAAAAACTGGTTTGCTTTTTTTAGAGGAGGGGAGAGTTGTTTTCTCTCTTCAGAGCACTGGCGAGGCCATGCCCTATATCTCCATTCCCCTCCAGCAGGCCCTTGCAACTAGTGCAGCTGCCAGATTCAGATTGCTCAACACAGATTTCATGCTAATGTGTGAAATGCACAGCAATATTAGAACAGAAAGCCTTCAGGATAAAAAACACTGAGGGCGGCGCTGATGAAGACTCCTTGGTAACTGTTATGTTGCCCGATGAAGCAAATTTTCCACCAACCAGCTCCAAAATCAATCTGAAAACTTTTGTACAATAAAAATGACCTTTCCAAGATACAAACAAAAACAGATGTTGAGTAAAAAGAACTGCCTTTAACATAGATATATTTCGCTGTTTTTTTTTTTATCCTGACTTGCAATGACAGTGTAGGGGTTGTTGTTATGGAAATGGGCTTTGAACAAGGCATGTGTGTGGGTGTAGTTCACCTGCGATGGCGTGTGGGTCGGAGGAGTACTCCTGAACATCCAGAACTCCGCAGTCCAGGGACGCTTTCAGCTTCTTAAGCTTGGAGGCTGATGGAGCCACTCTGAAGAGACCCTGCAGCCCACATACAGGAAACACATAATCATCCGTAATTATCACATCTAACATGGTCCTGTACAAAAGTAATAGCCTCAATCGTTGTGTACTTGAAATTGGTAATAACACAGCAATACTGTTGTGGTCCATAAGCTAAAAACAGGTAGGTTGTACTCTTGTTTCCTGTTGCAAAGCTGTTCCTTCTTGTCCATTTTCTCCATCCTCAATTTATTTCAATTTTAATTCAAAAGTCTAGCAGATAAAAAACTATTTTGAATTTCCAGTCTGAGAAGGTATAAAATGACATGGCATGGATTAAAGATGACAACAATATGCATATTAGCCTAAACCTAAAATTACATGTCTAGGTGTGAGTTTGTGTGTGTCCTATACCTCCTCTTGCATGCCACACTCTAACAGCATGGTGACACAAGCTTCGATGGGGAAAGCTATCTCTCTTCCACTAATATTCAGGTGTTCCTCCAGAGACTTGCCAAACGATGGCTTCTCCACCCACGCCTCTGCAACACAAAACAGCGGCTGGAATCACACACAGATACAAACAAACCCACGCACCTTAGCTGCATCCTCCTCCTGAACAACATAAGACCAAAAACTGCATATAAAGTTCAGAGTCCACATCCATTAGTTAAAATCCTAACTGCAGTTTACTGTGACTTTCAAGGTTCAACAATTTTCTGGTGCTGCGTCTTTATTTCTGTTACTTGGAAAATGTGATGTTTAAGACCTCTGTTTGGTTTAGCACATGCAAACTAGCTGATAGCATAAATGTTAAGGTGGATAATTATAGTCTAATGAGATGGTTAGGTGACATGTCAGGGCTATTAACTCAATTACTTCTCATCTTGATATTGCTGTAGGTGCAGAATTGGAGCAGACACACACACACACACGAAGACTCACCTTGGTGCGCTTTAATCTGGGGCAGGATACTGTGAAGAATCTCTAATGACTTCCTGTGATATTCAGCCTGTGTTTCTATTAGCTATAGAAGGAGAAGATATGAAAACAAGCAATCCCAGACATGTCTGTATCTTATAATGCAAAGTAATGTTATGAGATTGTCTACAATGTTACTGTAACCTATGCTAATGTGGGAGAAAATATTTTATTTGCAGTGAAGAAAGAACATTTTTCCCACTGAAAATACAAGTGATGAAAAAACATACTTACTGTCTGAAAGTAATTTGCATAGTCTATTTCTTTGGCCACAAAACTGTACATATCTGCTGATAACTGATCCTGAAACAGAAAGCAAAGAGCAAGCATAAGCAATGATCTCACTAAAGTAAAACACAGAAGTGTAACATCATCCTGGCATTGTGGTCCATTTGTGTCTGATACATGCTAGAGGATAATAAATCAAATGGAGTGTAAAGGGGCTAGAGGAGGGACAAATATCTGAGTGACTCTAACTGGTGACTCACCCTACAAATCTCCATCCGATTGGCTGCCTCCTCCATCTCCTCTCTAAGGGACTCGGACTTGGCGCCGGGCTGCAGCGTGCTCGGGTGACTGGATGACTTGGACGACTGCTGATATCTATGGGCAAGAGGAAAAAAAAGAAAAAGAAAGCAGCATTGGATATGTCATGCTTCCTGCCGACATTAAAAACCTGAGCCTTTGTGTAAAAAATAAATGAAGAAGAGCAGTCTGGCTTTTTAAAGTGGACGTCACCTTGTCCGAGCAGAGTCCATGTCCAAGACAAGTTTAGCTAAGTGCTTCCTTTGTTTCTGGATGTTAGGAATGTCCACCTACAAAAGAGAATTAAGTGGAGGATTAGGAGTCAACTCAGGGAATAAAAGAGCAGCACTATTATGCAAATGAGGACCATGCTCTGCTTCTAATTTCTGTAAGTAATATCAGAAATGAAAAAAAGTGACAGAGTGGGGCTCTCTAATTCAGCCATATCAGGGAGGTGTTATGTCTTAATTAGTGCTCACCTCAGCGAGAACATAGAGGGGCTCCACCACATCTCTCTCTATCTGGAACTCAAACTGGATGAGCTCGTGGGCCAACTTCTCTTCCGTCTCCCCGCACATCTTCAGCATCTTCCTGTTTGGTAACAGCCAAAGTCACAGGCAATCAAATGCAATTAAAATGCAGACAAGGGTAATGAGGACAAAGAAGAATTCAATCTCCAAATCAATAATTAAAGATGACTCTGTGTGTGTGCAGTGTGTGTAGGATATCGTGTGAGCAAAGGCCTGTTAATTTACCCCAGGAGAGAGTCGTCCCCCAACACTGCCGCCCCTTCGACCATACATTGTGCCAGGATCGTAAGCGGTAGTTTTTTCTGACAGCAAAGAAAAAATTATTATACTATTACTAGACCATCTGTGAGAATCAAACAAAGTTATGAATGCTGCATCATCACACATCAGTCTGCATCAGTATTCAGTGTTTGAATGATGGATGCAGGTACTCACAGATGGTGACTTGACCGATCTCTTCTCCATATCAGTCCCCTGCTGACCCTGCAGGCAGGCAGTCAGCTTCTTGTGAGTGCTGTGTGTCACCTGCTTGACCAGATCCAGACGCTTCTCCACCTGGAAGAACACACACACGCGCACACACACACACACACACACACACACACACACACACACACACACACACACACACACACACACACACATCAAAAACAACACATACACCCATGCATTACAACACACAACTCTGTTCTCTAAAAAGACATCTCTCATACAGCATCACAAATCAGCACCTGCTCCTGTCTTTATGGTACAGATGAATTACACACAAGTTATGCATATGCACAAAGGAAAGATATTAGATATTTAAAGGTGCTGGTTTATACCCCTCCATATAGTTACTGTTTAACTAAAATAAAATCTTTTTGAGTTCCTGTTGCCTGCCGTCTTCTGCATTTGGGTCCACATGCTTTGCATCTCATGACAAATTATTAGTCTCACACCGAGACTGAAAGTGCCCATGAGAGATTATGAGATGATCAAAGAAATAGGAGAGAAGAAAAAAACATTCCTGCAATCTTGTTTTGCTTTCTGATTTTTCGGTGACAAAACTTCTTCCTTCCTCTATAACTGTTCAAATAAAACATCAGTGATGAGGACGAGGAATCACTCTTTAACTGCTTTAGGATATACAGGATGTAAGCCTGTGATGATGAGACCTTGCTTTGCTGTGAGGGGCCACAAGACGGAACCATTAGAGCTACTGATCTCTATCATGGTCAAACACAGCCATCATAATCAAATTATTTACACCTGTTTATTTAACAGAGCATGACCAGTGACAGCACTAACTGCTATGAGACCATCATTTCATCAAGCACCTGTTCACTCTCCCTACTTAGACACACATACACATACACATGCACGCACGCACACACACACACACACGCAAGCACACATTCTTACACCATAGCTTACCTGTAGCAGGTCCTCGCTTAACACCTCTGTTTTTTCTGCCCTGTAAAGATAAAAGTGTAAAATGGTTAGGGGATCCAAGGGAGGCAACATAAATATAAGCTCTAGCAGACTTTAACACCTGTTTCTACATTGCATCAGTTCTACCAGTAAATGCAGCTTTGTGCACTGAAAAGCCAGGAAAAAACAAAATATTTCTTTTAAGTCATAGTGACCGAACTTTTGACAGTTGTTGCTGACAGTTGATATGTCCTCCTTTAGGTCACTTAAGCTACACAGCCTGTGACTATTGCAGACTGGTTTTGTACTCTAACGTGAGAGCACAAAACATGTTCCTTCCAAAAGAAACTTTAAAAAAAGTAAGACGTATCCATTTCTTATTATCACCATATGCTATTTTAGTTGTTGTCTAATGACACACAGGGGAGAAACTGAAGCATTCCAACTGCAGAACATGTGAAGATGTGACATCTCACGTAATAAAACTCTTTTTATAAGCCTGTGATGACATGCTAGTTGTAGTGATTTGAGTCTCACATGTATTCAGATGTATTTCATATGGGATGTGTGTTTGCCAAAATGCTTTACAGTTGTGAAATAAAGTCCCAACTGTATTGCATTGGATGTAGACTCATTCACTGGCTTTTTGCACATCATCAGTGTGGCAGTGCTCCAAATGGGTGTGCCACATCCGTGCACCTGTCCCATTGAAGCATGTGTGAGTGAGCATGCGAGTGTGTGGCTGCCTCTCTTAGTCATGATCTTTGACAATGCATAAGAAGAAAACATTAACTATCAGGCAAACTATTCATAACTCGCTAGAGTGCTCTGGCACCAGTGCGAGCGAAACAAGCAGGACAGCGGCGAGCAAAGGCCACTGACTCAAATATGCCAGTTCCCACTGAGAAGCATCACATCCCACTGTGAATCCAGCAGACTGGAGACTGAGCCAAAGACTGAAGGAAAGGGCAGAGCTGCACTGCTGCTGAAGCAGATAAAACTACTCATCCGGAGTACTGAATGAGCCATAAGCTTAGAAAAGAGCAAACCACTAGATATCATAAATATATAGTGTCAGCTCAGTTCAGACAGCTTATATTTTAAGACTTTAGTACTTTTTCTGCAAGCAGATTTCCCAGAGCTTAATATGCTTTTTATAATCCTTAAAAAAATAATAAAATAGGCAAATTGTCTTATAGGACTGTAAATCTTACATCAATTTGGGTTGTTTTGCGAGAATACCCTTCCACACTTGGACACAACAATGCACACATCTAAAGCAACAATCCTATCAGAGCTGCCTTATTAGAGTGGAGGATAACATGTATTTCCTACTCAGAAGGATTGTAGGCCACCTCCTGAAATGAGTCAAAACCAGACCTGCAGACCCCCAGCAGCCACCCAGTGGTGCGCACTTTCTCTCTGTACTTCCCCTTCCTGTCAGCACAACCTCTTCCTGCCATTGTGCCCCAATCATGCCAATGCCAGTTGTGAATAATAGTTTTTTTGTCATTTATTTAAAAACAAAATCTGAATTCATCTAAGTGTTGACCAAGAGAATGGAAAAGACCTTGGTTTGTGCACCATCATTCATCAGTCAGATGAAAACTCATTAGCAGCACATAACTAAAATGCTCTTTTCATGTATGATGCCTTGTCACCGAGTCCGTCAAAGACACAGCATTGTAGCATTCTGTGTTGCACTAAAGTGTTGAAGGAGATCACAGTCTAAGAATGACAGAAAATAAGTGGATGGAAGAGAGTCTGTTTCATGTTGACATGTAATCATGTATACATGTTCCATATTTACTTGCCAATAACAGAAAGCTGAGCCTTAATGATGTCAGTTATTAGCATCACTGCTCTCGGTGCCAAGATGTGAGCATGGAGCTCTGGGAACTGGGTCAAACCATGTACCAGTGGATTTAATCACAGCCAGCCTGTTGGAAAACGACTCTGCTCACTGAGGTAGGAGGAAAAAATACATAACTATGTGTTTGTGCACATGTAGGCCTAAAAGAGAAAGAGAGGATGATGGCAGAGTGAGAAGTTTCTGGCATGATTTGCAAGGATAAGTGTGATTGCAGATTGCTGATTACATGACAAAGGGGTATAAAAATAACTCAAGCTCTAAAGTTTGGCTCCGTTTCTCTGCAACACTCCAACAGCCTCTAAAAATCTCTTAAGCTCCATGTTCTGAAAAAGACCTTGCAGATAAGATTGTCACATGTATACCATGCTGAGTGTGTAGCCCGGAGGTCTGCAGTGCAACTGTGAGCTCGTCACTGTCTAAAGGGCATCATGCATTGGCTGGTTGAGGTCTCCCTAGAGGGCCTCTGGCAGCTGAGGGACCTAAAGATCACATATACTTGCTTTTAAATATGATTTTGGTGCACATATTGGCTGCCTTGCATATCCTGTGTGCCACTTCATAGGCGTATCCACTGAAAAACTAGGTGGGTTTCAATTCTCTTCACGACTAGCTTTGTTATGCACCTGATGGGATGAATGCGCAGCTAGTTGGTTATCTCTTGTTCTCTACTTGCGTTGTCAAATAGGAAACAACATGGTGGCTTGCTCATTAACTCTATTCTGTCTAAACAATCCACCATAATCTATTTCTGAAAACATTTGAGGTTAGAAACAAGCAGTGTCACTGCAGAATCTTGTCACATTTTGCCTGGTTTGAGCTTGGTCCAGGTTTTGTCAATCAGGTGTATCACGCCGGATGGACTTATTTGCATCAAGTTAAATCCAGTCTTCTTTATGCAAATACAGACCAAAACATATTCTCCACACTCACCGTAACATTACGAACATAGATTGTGTGACTGTTTCTCCTGCCCTATGGAAAATGAATAGAAAGCTTTGTGATGCCTGTCATTACCAGATCTGGTGAAAATGCGGCATCAGAAATCATCTCTATACTTCCACAAGATGCCCTACCCACAATAACAGTAAGTGCTCCAGTTAGTGAAAAGCCTGGCTTTCATTCGATGGCCAACAAGCAACACCATGATATTCAAATCAATGCACTAGGATGGCCGAGTGATTAAGGACTTAAGATTTAATGGACATAGTCCTTGGAGGTTTGAGCCCCATTCCTTTTATAAAAGGGTTAGGGTTGAATGGGGTAGGTATGAAACGTAAGTCCTCACCAAACAAGAGAACCCTAATTGTCATTTTTATTATGTGCTAAGACTCAGAATTAACAGTCTCCAGGGCTGAAAAATGAAGCCAACACAGTTCATTGAATGGATCCTTGAAGCTGGCTCCAAAATGCAAGTCAGTCCCCATTATCCCCCATGTTAAAATGCCCAATTTTAAAACAGAAATAAATATGTTTGAAGGGGCTGGTTTTGTTATTTAGGGCTAATTTCAACATTCATATGTGTTCTTGTTTACATTATGCTAATCCGAAAGTATAATATGGTCTGAGCTTTCTGATATCCTGATAATCCTCCAGTAACATATGTAGTACATGGCCAAGTATGTAAAGAATTACGTTCACAAACGAACTGGCTGTCGACACCAACATGAAAAAGTTAGAAAGCAAGTAGGCCTATATATCTTTCCTAATACGGACCTACAGCACCGATGGGGAGGGAGGGTTGGCAGTGACGGGGATGTGGAGAAGCTTGTCTGTTGGCGATGTTTGGCAGAGATAAGTGGCCAACCTGTGAGGCTCTCCGGCCTGGCTGTCTGGAGCTCTACTGACAGGATAACCATCAAACTCTCCAAACAATATGACAGCTACACATGTTAGAGTGATACAATAGAGGGAGGCCATCATATTCCTATCACTCTTTCTGTTTGTCTTCAGTGTGTTTGTGCAACTGTGGAAGTGTTTTTCCCTAAAGACTTGTGACTAGGGGAAGGTGGATTCAATGCACTCCAAGAGGATGGCGTCATTACATTTGCTGTTTAGAACAAGTCAGTGAAAGTTTAAAATGCAGACGTGGTGTGTTCTCGCTGACCACAGCTGATGTGGCCATTATGACCCAGACTTCAAACAGATTTTTGCCTATCTTCAAAGACAGCAGACTGTCTTGTGCTTTGAGCTTGTTTGTTTTCAGAAAGTGGTATTTCCTCTGAGGAAAGCAGTATCATACATAACCGGCCTGTGAAAGCACTGAGACAAAATAGTGTTGCACGGGCTGGACTACAGTGCAGGGGGTATTATGGTTGCTGATCTGATGGAAAGAAAACTTGCAGGAGTTTTTGGAGGTGAGGACAGGAGTGAAATTCCTCTCGGCAAACAGTGTGCAGAATGAGCCCTGAGAGGAAAGTAAACACGTGGGAGACTTGGCAGCCATGTGGGCGGTGTGCGCATGGAGGGAGAGAAAGACTTTGCCAGGGTTATGCCAACCATCTGCCACTTTGCAGGCATTCCTTTACCTGGAGCTGATGATGACTCAATACAAACATGCACACACACACAAACACACACATCTATAAATACACAGATTAATTAACTAAAGCCAAAATGATGAAATGTGTCTGGATTTAACCTTTCAGACCAAAACATTTAAAATACTTTCAAAAGCTGACAAAATTTTGCTTGCTTATTTGATGTGTCAGTGAAAAAAGAACCACAAATCTTCAAACCGCAGAAAATTGGAGGAAGACAAATTGGTTAAGACGATATTCACACAGAGAAATTGACTCCCAGACTTTAAATAATTCCCTCTCCACCTTTGGTAATGTTAGCAAAATGCTGATAAGGAGGAAGGTCTGAATCTGTGTGATGACATCTGGGCTTTTGTATTTGCAGCTGGCCAAAAAGAAATGTAATTTTATTGTGAAAATTTTCCCAGAGACCTTAAACATTCCAAGTCATTGTAATTCCAAAAAGCTGGAAGTAAAGCCAAATACCCAGTTGACCGCTTATGTCAGCTGCACATTCCATACAAGTATGTCTTATATAATAAATATTTCCATCAAGAGATATGTTAATGTTAAAACCCTCGTGCTCATCCCCCCAGCACCGTGCATGGTTTATGAAAGCATGAATAATCCATGTTGACATAATGAAAATGTGAATAAAATAGCATTCATCATCTTGAACATATTGCTTTGGCAGCTAGCCAACTGTTGGCTGTAGCACTTTGCGTCCACAGGTTCCTCCTGATTCATCTGAACAAAAAGAAAGTGGTCACGCTCTGGTTTGCTCAAACTGCTAGCCTGGTTTACAAAAGCGCTTACTCTGGGGCCTGGAAGAGCTGTGCTACATGCTAGGTCCTGTGCTGCGAGGGGAGGGTAGTGGAGCAGAATGGTGGCCCTGGGCCTCAGCAGGGCACCACACGGCCTGGAGCGCTGGCATGAGAGCCACAGTCAGCCACACACACACACACACACACACTAAACACAGCAGCTTTCATGCTATACGCTCTCTGATTTCTCCATGTACTGTTTTTTTTCTCCTCCAGACCTTTGCCGTGCAAACGCATCCAGAGGCCCACTCGGTTTCCTCCCAAATGACAAGGCGGAGGGCTGATGGGACGCAAGGTTACTAAAACAGAAAAACCCACTTACTGTAGTTGTCCAGCAAACTAGGTCACAGATCTGTTAAGTATGCAAGAATAACTGTGAGAGGAGTGTATACACACATGCACGCAAGCGTCGTGCACACGCACACACACAAAAAACACACATGTCCAGGGAGGGAGCGAACGAGAGAGAGAGGAAAAGAGAGAGAGCCTGCAGCATTCAGCAACGTTTCACTGGAAACACAAGCAGTGAGTTATCTCTAATAACTTTATTCATGGTGAATAATCTCCACAAGAAGCACTCTGTGACTTAACTGTGCTTTTATACTTGGAGTCTGCCGCAGCACAAACACATCGCACCTAAATGATGTCACACACGTCCAGTAGAGAGCATCAAATAGACAACAAAGTGAGGCAACAAAGATGAGTGTTGTACTTTATGGCCACTGGGGCCATAAATTAAAATGTTGTCATAAGCAATCTTTCTTTCTTAGTTCTAAAAAAATATTCTCTGCCATTTTTGGAAATGTAACATGTGGGTCGACAAACCCGAACAAATGTGATAAAACAGCTGATACCAAATGAGCGTTTCTAGGCAACCAGAGCAAATGTACTAATTCTACTAAGAAACGGGAGATGAAGAATCATCTTCTATAATAAAAGAGCAAGATTTTAAACAAAGAATCAGAAACTCTAGTAAAAGGCAATGAGAGGTAAACAAAACAGGAAATTGTTATTAGCGGATTAGTGCTTCCTGTTTTGAGTCTATTGGCATTCCTGAATGGAAGGAAGTGGGCATGTTGATAGGGAGTCGCCCGTCTCCTTTGGAGAACTTGGTTATTTCTAACAACAATGCCACTCTACTGCAGCTCCTCTTAATCACAGCTTACTCAGAATGAAGCAGTCGCTAAGTGAATTTAAAGTAGCTTAGGTGTTGGGTTGTACATTGATATAAATTAAGAAGACTTATCAGTAAAGCTTTCTGAAAATTCTTACAGCAATAACCTGATAGAATAGTGCCACTGAGATGGATACAATGATTTGTCTTTATGAAGAACAATGGCTATGCCACCAGAGTGTATAACTCCAATAATCCACATTTTATGGCAGAGACAATTCAATATAATATACATCAATACACAATGATTTATCATCATTGTGTATTGATGATAAATGAAAACATGTCTTGAAGTTATTCAAATAGAGCATTGTGATAATAACTTGAAAAGGTATCTGTCACAGCAAGGCTTTCAGTATCTATGTGTAGTATAGACCCTGTCTCACTCCTGAATGGCTCACAGCTTGAATTGCATCCGATTCATTTGCTGCATTTCAGTCAGGCCCCGAGGTCACTTCCTGTTGGATATGAGAGCATGAGCAACAGACTAGGTCACAGAGAGTTGTGATAAATCCACTTTTAATATGCAGCAGATCAATGGGGACTGCTTTTGAACTGTGACTTTTATCTTGTTTTTTATTCTACTATTTATTAACGACTTGCACTGTTTTTGTCTTTTGGGGAAAAAATAATTTTGCCTTACTTTATGTATAGAAGTACATATTGAAAATTATAAAAGAAATCTGAATCTGAAACTGAAAAATAAATGTTTCATGCTATGTTTCATGTGCTAGTATAAATGGAGTTTGCAGTGGATCACCAGTACAGGGGCTCTTTAAGAGGTTAGTCTTTTGATTGAATCAGTGACATAGAAAGGGAGAAACGGCGCTTCTGTCTGATATTACATCATCTCTCTTTTGATGGCCAAAATGGCCCCTTGACAAAGGCTCTTTATCACTAACTCTATCGTGTAGTATGCCATCGCTGAGAGGCACTGACAGGGTTATGGCAGGGTTATCATGGACTTCTGATACTACCACTGAATGACACTATGCAATTAAAGCAATCGCTCTGTCTTTCAGTAAAGTTACACCATCTAGGACAAGTAATGACTCATTTCTGATTGCCAATGACTACTGCCTCAAAACATAAAAGTCTTGCCATCAAAGGGCCTTGAGGCGTTAAATAATATGCTGAGAGTGTACTTTGCAGTCAAGATTTGACAATGTGAACAGCCAGAAACTATAGAAAAGTGAGGCCAGAGGAGCAGTGAATCACCTGCTCTGTGAAGGCCACTCTCTCTGACATCTCCACAGTGTTGTCCTCATCCGCCAAGCCAGCGATTCAAAGCAACGAGGTGGCGGAGGAAGGGAGAGAGGAGAGGAGGAGATGCTGTATCGGCATTCAACAGGGTTGCCTCCCACATCTCATACTACCTGTCAGCAACCATATGCTCATTTATGTGCAAATGCTGCACTGAATGTTAAAACGGGCAAAGATGATTCTTGCTTATAAGATTAATATGTTCAGGGATGCAGTAATGAGTTATGCATAATCTTCTTTTTTCAATCCCTTGTCAACATTAGAGTAAAGGTAGTCTTTTGTAGCAAGACCTATCTCCGGGGCTGTGTCAGTGCAAGAGAAAGGTCTGAAAGCACAGATTGTCATTCTACTATAGGGGAAAAATGTGCTGGCTTGTTTGTGTTTCTTTAAAATAATCACAACATTGCCTGGTGCTCTTGCAAGATAGTGTCATCAGCAATGTCATTAAAATGGTTAATTTTCCACAAAAGAAAACGCTACAAAAAACAGTCACAGATATATGTTGACTGTGTGATTTAACTTGTGCTGATAAAAAAAAGACAGACATAATTTCATGATATGAATATGAATACTTTTGCTCTGGAGAAACTTCCTGGACACTTTACAACCACGGACAATTTGCAAGCTGTATGGCTCTTGCACAACATTACTACGACATTATCACAGATGCTCCTGTGAAGTAGAACAGACTGACACATCGGGGTCAAACCTTCTACCAGAGTAAGAAGATGTGGCAAATCAATTACGTATGGTCATGTCAGAAGACAGATCAACACTGGGCATGAGAGTCTTGTGAAATGGAGTCTGGCCTTTTTGTGCAAAATATGTTGACTTTTGAGCGCCAGGTGTGTTCAGAAGTTGTTTTATTTGTTGTAGATCTTTACAAGAATTCAACAAAAGACCAAAGTCATCGCACAATCCAAATCTTCGTCAAAGCATGCCATTTTCAAGGTGTAGGTTGTCAGCCTGGAGGATTGTGTTTCCTGAAATGAAGGGGATTTTGAAAACAGTTACACAAAGATTCAGCCTAAATAGGCAACCAATGGCAGTCCAATAGCCAAAGTCTGCATCCACTGACTAAAGTAAAGGAGTATTCAAAGTGCATACACATAAACATGTAATCGTCTGCTTATAAACAAACATGCACATTTCATTATGTTTGCCTCGTGTCCTTCTTCCTCTTCCTGTGTCCCATTCGTATAGTTACTTTCGATGGACACTACTAAAAATCCGTAAAAAGCCAGCATGCAAGCTCATTGGCAATGCATTCACTTACTGCGTCAAATGGAAGAGAAAGAGTGAGACAATGCGGGAGAGAGAAAGCATCTTCAACTCATCCGCCAGCCCACAAATGGCTGCCATTTTCTGATAATTGCATCGTAGAGTGGTGAGCCAAAGCCTACCCTAAAGGCATGGGCAGGAACAATGCTATTACCATACACTGGTGGTGAACATCACACAGGTGAGTGATGAAGAGTGTGAAGATGGTTTGATAGAGATAGAGGCCAGAGAGTTATGGCTAGAGACAGTGGTGCCCTTTTCAAGTTTAAAATGAATAAAAATGCTTCATTCAAGTTTAGTTTCCACCTTTCTTTCATGTGTGAAATTCACTAACAGGCTTGTCTCATGGAGTCATTTAACAGGCTGTCCTAGACCTAGATAGGGCAGTGAGTTGGGAATAGAGAACTAGGTCAAGAGAAATGGAGGGTGGGAGCCGGCTGGACCAGAGTTATCTCTTCGTGGCTTGTTTGGTTTTTATGAGAGCATCAAAAATTACAATGCGTATTAAAGACAAACCCAAATACCTGTAATTTGATTTTAACATCATGCAGAGGTTTGCAAACAACTAAAGGCTTCTATAAGGCTAAACTACCAAAACTGATCATCATTAACAAAAATACAATTACATTCACACAAACACAAATTCATGCATATTGTCTTGCACTTTACAGAGCTGTGACACCCTGTTGTCTCTCCCACTGTGCCAGAACACATTTCTTTTAGCTATACAGTATGCATGGCTGCACATCCTCCAGTATGAAGTCCTGCTCCACAGAGGTGATTGGTCAAGCAGGCGATCACATGACATGGATCCTACCCAGGCAAGCAGCAGCAGCAGCAGCCTCTGAGAGCCAGAGAGATGCTGACACAGCACACCTGATCGCCAACCCCCCACTGAAAAAGACCTTCAATCTCCATCACATATAAGACACACATTAAAAAAGGACTCAATACTGTCAATGCAGAAATTCTCGCAATTACAGATGTGATAATACATGCCAGAGGGAGGTGAGTGGATTAAATGTCTAACTGCTTACTCATTATCTCTTAATAAATACACAGTCCTGCCAATACACACACCCATATTTTTGCCATCAGAGTCATACAACATCCAACATGGCAGTCTTGCGGATCTTTGTGGATTTGTTGAGTTGTTTTGAAGGGACTGAAGACTGGTCAGCGGTATTAACGGCTCCACTGAGACTGCTGACGGTCAGTAAGGTCAAAGACTCAAACCAGCAGTGTAACCCCTGTTCCTCTGAAGATGGGTGACGCTTGAGTCAGCAGAATAGTATATCCCAAGCTTCGGTGGTAACAAAACCAAGGACAAGTGTGATCAGTGAAATCGTTAATGAACAGACTTTTCCCTGATTTGCTAATTTATTCCTGGCTTTGCAGGGTAACACTTATGCTGGAGGAGCCTTGTAATGCAGCTCAAATGGCGAGCCAGTGGAAAGAAAATGAAAAGACAGCGAGAGCGTCTCCACATCAGTCAACATAGTACTTGGATGTGTTCAGCAACTATTAAAATTATGATGAAATTCACTTCCTTGCAAAAAAAGGAGCTCCAGTGTTGTGTTAAGTAAAGACAGAGAGTAGTAGAGCTGTAGCATGATGGGAATGTTTGGTGTGACTGTTTACATTTAGATGCCTCATTAATCCGCACATACACACAGTTGTCTGACCCCCACCCACGTAACACACTGAAGCATGTGTGTGCAAGGACACATAGATCCAAACACACAGTCACTACATAATGTATGCACACACAAACTTACACATTTCTCCTCTGTGGGTGGTACTATCTAGGGATGTTGTCACCATTCGTGGTTAGGGTCCAAAGCAGCACAACACCTCTTCAACTCCTTCAAACTATCAATAGACAAGAATGTGGCAAAGTCTTCAAATACATGAACAAGAAAAGCATGTTGATCTTTAGGGATCCTCCAGGTTTTTATTTTCTCAGCAAAACCATAAAAACACTTTTATTGGACAGGGTTTATCAGGAGCACCTTATGGTTCCATAATTGTGTGTAATTGTAGCATTAATGGAAAGACTACAGGACCATGAAGTGACTTTGGCACAGTCTCATTTCTTATTTTTTTTACCAATATCCCTCCTTTTCAAGTACCACCTTGCTCCTCTGAATAGTCACAAGGGATGGTTGTTGAAATGTTCCCATGAAATGCGACAACCCTTCTAGACCCTGATACATCGACGATGCTGACGTTTACATAAAACAATGTGCCATGTGTTGCCAGATTTTTGCAAATATGCAGTCTAAGCACAGACCTCCTTTTGCGGTTGTCAGGATGTTCGCAATATGTTCACAACCTTAGTTTCATGCTATCAAACAAACAACTCGTCGAATTAAAAAGAACGCTGCTTTATTATAGGCTACTAGCAGTACTGTGTAGGTTAATGTTAGTAAACCATTCTCCAACCCTGCCGGTCTAAACTGATATTAGAGGAGTGCTAACAAGTGCAACTTCGCTGTTGGACTTAAGTAACATTTCAAGTGTCATATGCCATCAAAGAGAGGAGTGTGACACGGAAATATGACACAATGTGGAACTGTCATGCACAAATCAGCACGTACAATGTTACGGTATATAGCTAACTAGTTAGCTACTGAAACATCAGCATAGTCTACTTCTTGCAATCTTTTGCATGCTTGTTAAAAAGAAAGAACCATAATACACAGAAAGACATGAAGATAATGTAATCATAAGTTTTAAATCTTTATTAAGTAAGAAAACCACCCACATTTGTGGGTGTCTTATGTTGCTTGTGTAGTGATCTTGCCAATTATTTCTCATAACAATCAATTTGGAGTTTGTCTTTGAAAACCCTCGGTTTGGAGGGTCATGTAACCCTAAAGCTTTGTCCCACCCCCAGTAGTGCAGTTGTAGTTGATGAAGTGAGTGCACTGTTAGGTATATGTGCATATGGAGGAGGAAGTGGGTATACTGTCCTATATATTCCAATGGCTGTTTGGCTGATAGATGGGTATACTGTAAACAGCCAGAAAAAGTGGAAGGTATACCATGTATGCGTGCATATACCCTCCACTACACCACTGCCTACCCCTATATCACAACAGAACTGGGACCCCCTACCTCTAGACAGGAATGCACAAGACTAAAGGATAAGAGCTTAGTGGTAGGGACAATTGGTCTGTTGGGTTTTGGCCTAAGAAAGTACTGTGTGGTCCTGCTTCATTCATTGTCTTTTAACTTGCCTTGCCGGCTAGGTTGTTATAGATGGCACAGCTGTGGCTTCTCCTTTCTTTCCATTTCTTTCTGTATGACATGACCAATGTGTGACACTACCCAAGGTCACCAAAGGGTTAGACCTGTTACTTGTTGCCCTGATCCAAAGCTCAGCTAAGGGTTTGAGAGTGACAGTCCTAGCTGTGAACAGTCGGTACCATTAGCAGGGGGCCAGGACTGCTCTGGGAGAATGTTGTTGCTCATTATGGCTTTGTGGTAAAGGCAGGCCACCTCAGCAGGTAGCTCTTGCTGCTCTTATTAGACAGACAGCTTCAGAAAACAGCAGTGTGAGAGAAATATTATACTCACAACAGCACTGGCATGCACAACATGTGGGGAGTGCATTCAAATAAGGCTGCATAAGTGCACACACACAAGGGAGCTCTGCCTTCTTTGCTCAGATGAGGGCCCACAAACCACCTGCCCACACACATATCCAGAATCACATCCACACACATTAATGAGTCACACAGAAATTATTATGAAAAGACCGGAGATAGAAAAAGCAGCCTGAACCACCTGATAATGATAGCACAAACAGAGCCTGCAAGGTGTGTCCCCTGCCTTCTGAGTGCATGACACTCTCTCACACAGCCTTGTAATAATAATGACCCACACCTCCTGGTCCTAATCCTCACCAGAGAACACCCTCTGGCCCGCTGCTTCCCAAGCTGCTCTGCCTCTCTGTGAGGTGAACAAACAGGGTGGGAGGAGTGATAAACCCATAGGATCTATGTAAAAAGGTCGCAGAGCATCTATTTCTGAAGGTGGAAAGGGATTTCAGAACCATCCAGATGCAGGGCAAGTACAGGACAGTAATGGGAGGGATGGAAAATCCTCCCACATTAACCCCTCATTCAGGTTTTTATGAACTACAGTGGTATGATGAAGCACCCTCTTTAAAGAGGTAAGAATATAATCATATTATTCTAACAAAAAAGTATGTTAGATGAATGGCAGATGCTGGATACGACCTTCAGGAATTCATGCACTCGATAACCCACGCCTAGGAGGTGCTTCCCTCCTCACAGCTGACATTACTGCGTAATGAAAACATTGCGCCTTTTTCCATTTTCCCTCACGTCGCAGCCCACACCGCATCCGTCTGCATCACGTTCACCTATTGACAGGTTCTGTGACAGGAGGTAAATTTAATCACGCCGTAACTTCACATTTGCGTGTTTTCACACTCCAGGGGTGATGGCATGTCTCAAAGAGGGGAGTAGTCTCTAATGATGCTGCGATTGTCTATATTTAATGTATTTCCGTGGGCAGGTTACTGGGGCAATGCGCCTACATGCTGCCTATGCGGTAGCCTCTTTCAATGGACATTACGCATAGGAGCACCAACATGAACATGGAGTAATCTTTTGTTCTGCAAAAATAGCACGATTGCACTGATTGTCTATTCAATATATTTATCAAAATAACATGTAACAGACATCATTTTTGCATGGATGTGATCTGCATCCTATCGGGGCCATACTGGGGGTTTCTCTTCCCTTTGACTTGGCCCGGCGAGAAAAGCGCACGGAGAGGGTTTGCTTACCTTCCCACCGTTTGGTTGGCGAGCTGTCGCATCCGATTGAATTGCTTCTTCATCTTGTATTTTCTGCGTTAACACCTACAGGGAGAAATATTCCGCATTATTTCTCTCAATGTAACGGCCCGTGCTCCACAGAGGCGCAACACAAAATCCAGTCTGCCATATTCTCCTTCCCTCATCGCAAGCTGCCGACGCCGTAAACTTATTCCACGATTACATATTTTCAAATTATATATTTTTTTCACATCTACATTTGCCCCACTGCCTGCGCAGGGATGCTGGACCAATTCACCGCGGGCACTCACAGGCAGAGAGCGACAGCAGTGACAAGTAGCGGCTGCGCAGCAATGCAGTGTGGGAAATGTAGTAAATCATGGCTGATCCTCAATAAAGAATCCGATCTCGCCGGTACCCACGAGGCTGTGAGGCGTGATCAAAAAGGCGTTTATTGTGATACGTGCTTTAAATCCAATTTATCGGTGTAGACTAAAGCAGTCAATTACAGCAATGGAATTAGCTGAAGTATAATGTTGCCCAAATCCTGAGGCAGTGGCTACAAAGAAATTCAACCAAATGTGGGCATTGGGAAACACAAATACGACAGAATCTGGAGGCTTGTATTGTCGTCATTCCATTAATAAAATTATATATGAAAAATGGAAAATAAAAGGAAGAGTAATTCAAACAAATCAGGTCTCACATTTATGAATTTGCAGCCATTTTGTACATTTTCATTGATTATAATTTAATGTGATATTATTTACTTTCCATCCTATAATAAAATAGAATGGAGAGGGAAATACCATTTACACAAAGATTGTAATAAATGTCCAATAAGGTAGTCATTGCAGTGAGCCAGCCTGGATAACAACTCCATCTAGTGTCCAATATATACCAATGCAGCTAAAGGGAACAAAGTGGTAAGCTAACTTCTAAATTTGAAAGGGAACAAACAGATAAAATATACTTCTGTATGCATTGGCTAAAGCTGCTGTGAGCATAATGTAATTGTTAATGATAATAAATATGTTTTTTGTAATAAGGAAGAAAGAGTATGAGAGGTTGTAACAATGGGATGCTTGTAACAGTACCACTGTCACCAACATTGCATGCATAATTGTATAACCACTTCAAAACTGACCCTGTATGGAAAATATCATAGCTATGTGAAGAAATCTGTAGATTTCACAGTTATGATGTATTTTTGGAGTTTGTGCTGATTTTGGTGCTGGTTTGAACTGTCCAGAAGGGAGCAGTCTTGTCCTATAAACCATATTTAGCACCACAGCGTGAAGCAGAGGCTTCAGCACCATGACTGCTGTTTACTCAGGATATCTGCTACCGTGTAACACGCTTAAACAAAATGACATGCCAAGTGAAATGCTTGTCCTGGTGTATGATTATCTGTTGAGTCCATCCAAATATTTTCAACAACTGTGTAATTAAAAAGCATGTCCATTAGTCATGGCAAAAAGGTTCTATGAAGTGCAATTTTTCAAAGCAGCGTGAGAGCATAAAGTCGTTTTATTTCCAATTTGATTATTCATTTAGTAATAGAGGGGAGAGAATGTATGTTGGTATATACTGGTAAAGATGTGAATACAACTATCTTTTGTCCCTAATGTCAAGAGTAAAAATTGACACAAGACAAATAGGAGGCTGTTGGAGGCCTTGGATAGTGCAACATGATGTGCTCATGAATAGGACAGAACGGATACAGCCCCGAGTCAGGGCTGATGCCCTCTGGCTCTTTGTCATAAGGCCTTAAAAGGCCAACAGGTGGGCTGCACAACGCTACCGTTGGGTCCACAGGCCTCAGGGAGTAAGTGATACAGAGAAATGGCTGTTCTTTACCCTCATTAATCTCCCAAGTTGGAAATTGAGAGGGGCGGGCTCCTTCAGCCTTGATCTCAACCTTTTGACCTTGTCAGATCATTTGTTTTCATTAGTCCCCACTCAGACGAACTGGCCAGTCTCAGTCCAGACACCCACCCTGGCCCCCTTTAAAAGCAGGGAGCATTTCTAATAGCATCGCCAGGGGTCTTCTCGACGTTAACCCCAACCCCCAAAACTTACTACTCCACAGCGTCTCTGGACACTTCTAAATCAGCATGGATGATTCTTCACATCCGCTGGCCTGTTTCAGAAACTCTCACTGGTAATCCCTCAACAATGAGCAGAGAAAGGGCAAGGGCGGAACATAAAGTCAAACTACGAGGGAATTCAGAGGTGGATTTCAAGTTCCCAAGTTTGTAGCATGCATCTCATGAGAGAGAAAAAATTTGAACAGCGATTCGTCATGCGGTCTCCTGCTGTTCCTCTCAGTGAGCGGGATGACTGAGTGCTCTTCCTCTCACTCTAATGCTCCTCTACTGGGCAGCTGGGGACTAATTGGCTCCCAATTCTCCAAATGAAGCCTTCTCTCAGGTCATAACCTCTCCACCTGATGACCCCTTCCTGCTACTGATATGTGGGCCGCAGTTTGACAGTGCCCTGGTCAGACGGATGCCTTGTGGTTGCTGCACTGAGGCACTGTATCAGAGCAACACTTTCAAGACCTTTGCATGCAGTCATTAGGTCTTGCTGGAAACAAAATGTTAAGGTATCAAGCGCTCAAAACAAACTAGGGCAGAGCATTAGGAAGGACCTAATGGCATACTGTGAGCTCAAGTTAAAAGCTGCCCGGTCAACAGAGGCAAAGATTAGTCGGTTCAACATGTACATCATGCTTGTGTTTTATCTTCAGACAAAAAGCATTGCGATACCCAGATCAATCAGTCTGTGTGTGACGGGTGGTTTGCTACAAGCCTTTGGTCTGTCATTAAAGAAAAGTGTGACATATTCATCAAGGAGGTGTTTGCAAGGCAGCAGGCAGACACCGTGAGTCATACACCCTCTGGCTATGCCTCACAGTACCCCTTTTATTTCAGAGAAATTCACTTTTATGTTAATCCCACACCCAATATAATCAGGGATCAATCACTGATATTACAATATGATTCAAACAATTTGCAAAAAGCAGAGTGGAATGCTTTTCTTTGTAGCTGGTACAGCTCTCTTTCAAACTGGGTGTGGAGAGACAAAGGTAACACCAGCCCTTTCAGGTAAGCCTGAGTGCTGAGGCCAGACTTTGTGGTGTGTCTTTAAAGGGTTATCTAGGGCCATAATGAGCCCCAGCAAGCCCAGCGCCAGGCCTAATGAAAACGCTGTGACATCTGAGGGGGAAATATATTACAGGTCTAAACTACAGGGGCTGTTTAAACATGCATCAAATGACAGAAAATGACGGTTATCAGAAACACCTTTTAGACGCTAAATGCAGGTCTGCAGGTGACTAGGCCTGGAGTTGAGAGACACGAGCTGAGCACTAAACACTGACAGCATGTTTGAGACTGATCATCTAGAAAGAGTTGTAAATAAAACAGCCTCTTTCCATGGACAAAAGTATCAGATGGCAGTGGCTTAATTGCTTTAACACAATTATTCATAGATCCTATTTATAATGTGTAGACTTAAATTGAGGAAATGGTGCTTTCATATCATCCAGCAAGGTGCTACCTTTCACAGCACACCTTCCATTAGCTAACTTGGATGGAAACATGGAGCATCAACTCAATAACTGTTTGTTGGGGTGTGGTGAGCTCCTGCTGCAGTGTATTGTGAATATGTTTGCATTAGGAGACAGAGCATGTACATACATGCAAGCACACTCATTTGATAAATAGTAGGTTTTAGAATATCAATAGAGGGCTTTTTTCTGTTTAGGGGATCAAGATGTGGATGTGCTCACCCATCAGTCATGTAATTATGAAGGATAGCTGAATGGCAATTTTATTGTACCACTGTTTGTGTGTTGTGCTGTTCCATATGTATTCTCTTGTTGAGTTCTTTGTATTTTAAAGGTGCATCCACAAGGGGAAATTTGTGTTTTCTAGGATAGACATGACCCTACCTACACCACCTTACTCTGCCACTGAATGGCTTACTCTGGCATTCATACCTTAACCCAAACCAATCCCATTCCTCTAAACCTTAACAATCCAACCAATGAAGGCATCGAGTAGTAGCAAATCAGGTGGAGAGTAAGACAGATCATGAAAAATAAAAAGTACAACACAATCAAAAATGTATTGCAATCCAAACCTACACGGACTTCTCAGTATTGTCTCAGCACCATGTTGTTAGTTGGGGCTAAGCATTGACTTCAAATGGTTATAAGATAGCCCATTGGTCACCTGATCAGTACCAGAAACCAATTCGTCCAGGTTGTTCAGGTCCTATCCCCTGACCAGTGGGCTATCCTGACTTTAACCATTTGAGGTCAATACCTAATCCCAATCATATCAGCACACGTGCAGAACAGATCAAGTTTCCAGTGTATGGATTAGACAGTGATGTGTTATTATGAACCCCACTGCTTGGGCCTGCCCTATTGTGCTTTGATTGGCCGATACTCATCACACGGATGTTTCATGGTTAGAGATGGTTAGGGTTAGGACAAAGAGGTTATGAATACAGCCAGTACTAATCACAGCACAGCAGGATGGGACTTGCAAAGTAAAGCAGTATATGATACATACTGATCAATAATGTATTAACGTGCACATAAAGTTTTATTGTAATCTATAATGAAACATCATAATTTATGATTGAGATAAAAGCACAATATTTAATTCTGAAGTAGTGCAATGTTAGTATAAAAGAGCAAAGTATGGAAAAGCATTGCATGTGTAGCTAAAACATTAATACATGAACACCCACCCACACACACAAACACACACACACACACACACACGCAGCACATTTGATATGAGACCAACACTTGTGGAAACAGAGGCCTTGAGGTAGCCTTGGCATTTCATGGATCTGAAAGACAGATTGAGCTCAGATGGTCCGGGATTTATGACGTGAGGCGCGCAACCTGAGGGACAAGCCAACTCCTCCCTGGGCTGGCAGCCACTGGTGATAGAAAGATTTACAGGCTGGATATTACAGCTGATTGCTCATAGACCATGGGAAAAGTAAAATGTACACAGAGCGCACAAAGCTGAATTACAGCGCTGGATCCCACAGCACTTGCTCAAACCTAAAGCTTTAGAGACTCAGGTCAAGAATGGCTCCACCAAACTGAACACTGAAGGGTCCATAAATCAAATGTTCTGATAGCTCTGAATCCCTGAGTTAAGACCTGTGTAGTGTATATTTGGCAAAAAATCTGGATCATGACCTCAGTGAAGAATGTATACTGAAGGTGGATTATGTGGTGGTTGGTATTTGCCCACCCTTACTGCTGCTGCATGAACTGTAATTCTTGAATTTGCAATGGTCTGTCACAGCCCTTATGAAATATGCATACACTAAACATGTTTCAAGCGCAGCAGTGTGTTTATCCAATGCTAATGAGCGTGGTTAGCTCTGCAGGGAGACTTTATAATCGCCAATATGCTGTTTGTATTGGCTTCATAGAGCTTTTTTGAGCTTTGTTAATGTGGGATCAGTATATTATGATTAGAATAAGCTTTCTTTGTGGACGTAAAGTATAATAAAGTTTGCATGTTTTTCAGGATTCGTGTTTAAAAGGCTGACCTTAATGTAATAATCGGCCTCTTTTCCTGTTGACATTGGTGCTCTGGAATGTAGGAAGCATCAACGTCAGTGCAGGAGCTTCGATGACTGACTGACCTTACTTCCCTCAACCCTACGCTGAACTCCATTAAGGGCTGCCTGCAGTCTGTAATTTAACCAACAGCCTCTTATCATGTTTGTCTTGTCTCTTCCTCAGGGGGTTGACTACTTGCCCACAGACAAGCTTTATTTCATTTCAGCCAGCTTTCCACAGAGAGTAAAGTCAGTGGATATGACAACTGCGTGACTGATTGAAAATACAACTAGAAGAGTGAAAAATGACCAAACATTTCTAATGAATGTAGTTCAGAGACAAACAGCATGTGTTTTTGAGCTATTTCTGATTTACTTAAGTGGTCTGCCTGGAAATGTCTTGACTCTTCAATCAGCGCATTGATTGCATTCTTACTCAACTTTAAAATCTTGCAACACTGAGGCGCCAAAGATCATTTACTGTTCACAAAGAATTACAAATCATATACACTACATGCATGTCTGCAGTTAAGCACAGCTAGCTCCATGTGCCCAGTCCACATGGAGTTAATAAAAGACCACTGCTGCAGCAGTGTCAATTATGAACATAAAATATTTCTAAGAACTTCCACAAGTAAAATCTGCTACATAAAAAGGTTCCCCTAAAAAATCACAGCATAATTTTTTATAGCCCATCAATCCAGAATAACTAATGAGAATGATAAATATTTTACTACAAAGTAAAGTCCTTAAATCATCATATAATGAACAATAAAACATGAAATGCATCACATCAACTTCAATATTAATCTAAATCACAGAGTAAACAAAGTTGTTTTTCTTTAGGGATACCAGTAAACCTCTGCTGATAAAGCCTTATGATGTAATTTATTACGTAGGTTATCTCCTTGTGTAATTTCTTGTATTACTTCCTGCCTTTATCTAATTCCCACCTTTTTTTCTGTCACACCTGTCTTACATCAGTCTTGTTAGTCTTTCCCTGCTCCTTAGTTTCTTCCAGCCAATCACTTTCCTGCCTGTCTCTCTGCCTCATCATCTTATTCCCCTCACCTGAGCTTCTCCACTCTTTTTCTCCACCTGCGGTTCATCCTCTCGTCAGTCTAGTTTGTATTTAAGTCCTTGTTTTCACTTCATTCTTTGTTGCATCTTGGCTTTGGTTGTGTGGTTTTCTGTTTGCTGTTTCTGTGATCCAGCCTGAAATAAAAGAGTAATCTAAATTGCAGTTGTCTGCTGTCTCCTGCTTTTGGGTCCACTTGCTCCGAATGCAGAGATCTTTGTGTTTTAGTGAAAGATCCCCTCCACTTAAAAATGTGCTAATGTTTTATAAATATATATGTTCACATTCCTCTACTGAAGGGGCTATATCTGAGCACTTCCCTAAAATGTGAGATTCAAAGGGCAAGATTTAGTGTGTCACAAATTCAAAAGCCAATTGCTATATATAATATAATATGACTTTCTGCAAACTTTGATTAGAGTTGATTTATATAATTATGTAAATGTGACCTCACTGAAACTTCAGATAATATTGTATGTTTTGCAACTACTAATGCTGTATCAGCTTCTGGCAGTTACAAGTTAAGAAACCACATAAACAAAGAAAAGATGTTCACTTCACTTACCATTCTGCATTCTGGTGTGTCTGATAATTGCCTGTTTTGGTGCACAACAGACTCCTCATCTGAGTCTGACTGACGCTCAAAGATGTATGGCTGAATCTCTCCAGTGTTTTCTGTTATGCTAAACTTCAAGACCCCTTTTAGAGTTTCCTTTTCTTACTTTTTATGTGGGAAAACCATTTTAGTATTGCGTCTGGAGGGAAACTTTAAATTCTGTTTTACATTGCTTGCTTTAACTTTTCACTGTAGTTGTTTTTCATGAGACAATATGTTCTTAATCTAGATTTGTACTGAACATCAACAGACTACCTTTATTTATAGAATAGGAACACTTTGTACAGAACATCAACAGACTACCTTTATTTATAGAATAGGAACACTTTGTACAGAACATCAACAGACTACATTTCTTTATACATTAGGAACAATTTGTACCTCAGTCTGGGGCCTTAAATAATGGTGGGCAACGATGAATGATTCAATCTTTTTGAATGACTTCTTTTAAGGAACTAATTTTTCAGATTATTGCGACACCACATGAATGCAGCACAAAGGCTGACGAGGTAACTGCGATGTCTGACACTTAAAGACTGACAGATTGTTCATCAGTAACATTTCTGTAAGATTGTATTGAGCTTAGCCTGCCTACTTACAAGTGGGATACTGAATCAGTGCATTAAAATGAATATTTCATCTTTATTCATATTAATTTAATTAGAATTTATGTGATGACTAGCATTGCATTGAGGAGATGTTTTTTGAGATGGGCAACACTAGTTGTTGAATGTTCATGCACTGTAATGGAGTGTCATAAAGATACTGACACTTTATTTTGAAAAAAGTATCAAACTTTGAAAGGTTTAATACTTGTACATGTATCAACTCAAAGAAACTGATACTGTGAAAAGAATCTGTCTGCCCATCACTTTTCTTAAGCAGTCGTTAGCTGTGTGCCCCCCACCCAGTCTTACAGGTAGATATTGGAGGTCGTGTGTGTTCCCTCTGCCCTCTCCTAACTGACCTTGTCATATTCTGCCTGTAGTGACAGAGGCCTGGGGTGCTGGGACCTCACAGCCTTGTCATCTCAGCCCAGATCAAAGGGACCCTGCTCTGGTCTGACAGGAGCCATGGTCTCTGGATGAAGGCTATTGTGAACATGGAGCAAAAGGGCAGAGGATCTGTATACCTGTGTGAGAAAGATTTAGAGGGAGTTGTCTGCACCCAGTTCCTCTAACTTCGCTTGAGAGATGCTCAAGATATGTGAGTAGGGAAGCAAGATTTGTAAGTACTTGAGTGAAATGAAAGTGAAGTGAAAGAAGAAGAACGTCAGGAATGTTGAAACAAAAGCATCGGCAAGGAGAGGTGGCGGAAATGTGGGGTAAAACGCGTCTTTAGAGCACCTCCACCCAGAAGGCTCTTCAGTGAGACATTTTTCTTGGCCACAGATCTGCTTTCTTGTAACCTCAGAGTATTTGCTGACATGCAGAGCCTCTCAACTGAACAATAAATGCTGACTGAGAGTGAAGATCAAACAATTAAGACGCAAATCTGTAAGTAAATGGTTTGTGAATCATGCTGCAGCATGTTCAGCTCTTGTTTTGTACTTAGTAAAATTTAAAAAAAAAAAAAGGAGAAATGATTTAGAGCGCTTGGAGGGAACTCCATTAATATTTTAAGTGTTATTTATTCATGTCATCTTGATTAGATGTTAAAATATACAATAATTACACAATTTTGTGTTTATGTGTCATCTAGTGATACATGATAATTACAATAATGAATGTGATTCATCATACATGGCAGATTCAAAATAATTTCTTGACCAACTCATAATTTTCATCTGCGTGTCCAACTGACCTGTTGCATGCTGGTTAAGAAAACTCTCTTCCATTACTGCTTCATGTAGAAGAAGCTTTCCTTACTTCTCCAGCTTTATTCTATAAATGGCTTCTCAAGCTTGACTCACAACCCTGGCATCTGATCTGCTTCACTTTCAAAAGGCCACATCGTAAATTCCTGGACCTTGATATTTTCCCTAATTTCCCGCGGGACCGTAAGGATGCAGTGTTCTTTGTTGAAAGCACCTGTTCTTAGAGCGAATAATGGGCCACATTTTCATCCAGGATATACCCCCTAAGGGACACCCAGTCTCCAAGCCTTCAACTTAGGGTATGTAGTTGCTGCCGTTGCCAGTGAATGTTCCTTGCAACCTTCTGAACACAGTCAACATGTGTGCTTTGACTGGTAGGATCTGTTTTTGAAATGGTCAAAAGCAAGGTGGCTTTAAAGTTATTATCTGACTGTATGATAACAAAGCAGGGCTGGATGGCTGAATAAACTAACTGTGTGTGAATAATTTTGTATTTAAGAAAGCTTGTAAAGAAAGAGAGAGAAGGGATGAATGAAATAATTATATTCCTCTAGGCTAAATGTTAAAACCATACCTGATGTCAAAGACATTTCATATCTAAACCTGGAGTTTTCCATTGATAATTAGACCTTATGAGCTACCTTGACAGTGATTATGATTATTGTCTTTCATTAGAAGACACACCTGAAGAGGAAGTAGCTTTAAAGTATGATTTGCTTCTCCGTCTAGATGGCACCTGCAATCTTTTGGCATTTAAACGAGTATCTATAGTCTTTAATTAAACTGTAGAACTTCAATCAATTGATGACTACGAACCCAGAACAGCTGAAAAGCATATTCTGGTGAAACACTACAGTAAAATTTTAAAATAAAAGTGATTGACATTTGCCTGAAATGTTTCCTTTGACATAAAGGTAGTGTTACCCCAACATTTTCTAGGATTCATAGGCATAGATCTAGGTGGGACACAGGGGACACACCACCACTGTCAATATTTAGAACATATGAATTTGTACCCCCCCCCCAATAAAAACATAAAGAATCAGAAGACTTTTGTTTTGACAAATCAAAAACCATTTACACCTGAAGTTGGTGCAGAAGTTGCACAAATTGATGCATAAACACTCACCACAAGGCAGAAAGTTGAGTGTTTGCTGCTCAAAATTTTCTGGCTGAGGACTCCTTGTTTCAATGTTGAAATGAATCCTTACCCCCTTACCGGGGTTTAACAATTCTGACTCAACCGGCACAATGTTTGCAGCACATATGTTTCTTAAAGGTGGAAGTTCGGCAGCTAAATGGGAATGACGACCTGAAAATGAAGTGATAGAATTGTTTCACACCTGAGACCGCAACCTTGATTCTAAACTTGGGAGCCATCTGGGTATTGTGAAAAATATCTAGGCAACTTATGATTACAGGGATAAAAAACTAGTTTTGATACTGAAGAACTTCTGAGACAACTTCAGTTTTAGTGGTACAGAAAGTCTACAGTGACGATGCAGAACTGCTGAAACTTTTATCCTCTAATTACTAAAAGAAGATCAAAACAAATAGGGCATGTCAGTGTGAGGTAATTTTCTTGAACCAATACATTTACACATATTTGGAAAGCAGTTATTTGTCTGCATAAATGCTTTCTAACCTTTTCATAACTAAGCAAATTGGCTTGATTTTTTTCCCCCAAAAGCTTAAGAATGGGGTGGCGAGCAACTTAACAAGAAATGGCCAAAAAAAAAATTCCTCTTAAAGGCAAAAAATCAGTAAAATGTTACGTAACATTACCTGAAAATATGTGAAAAAAATTGGAGGTCATCATATATTGGAGGTCATGTGTTCATTCCCTGAGCCCTCCCTTAACAAATCTTATCATATTCTGCCTGTGGTGACAGAGGAGGCCTGGGAATAAATATGTATGTGTGTGTGTGTGTGTGTGTGTGTGTGTGTGTATTTTTTGCTAATGTCTTATAATTCCCTCCCTTCAACTAATTTTCACATCAGTTTTTACTTTTTTTTTTGCAGTTGTGGGACATTTCTTGTCAAGTTTTTTATTATGTTTTTTTTTCTTCCCATGTTTGTGAAAGAAATCTGAGGTTTAAATGCTAATGAAAGGCATCTAAATGCAACACAAGAAAACTCATGTCAATCCAGGTGTTAAAGGCTTTAAAGTGATGTGTCAACAGCTTGGAAAGACCACAGATCCCACATAATGTTTTTGAAGCGCCGCATCCACATGCCACTAAAATATTTCACAAATACTCATTCCAAAAGACAGTTCCTCTCTGCAGTGTAATAGTCACTGTTTTACACTCTGTGATAAAAAAAATCAACAGCATTACAGGATTTTTGTTTTTTTTTTATAGTTTGGGAAAGACTTGGCAGCAGCAGAACATCTAAGCCTGCTTGAACATTCCAACCTGCCACTGGGCTGTTTTCAGGTCCAGGAGGACAGCAGTAAGGGATAAGACCTTTTCTACAGGATCAAGTAAGGAAATCCTCTCAGGCTATTTCTTAACAGAAGATAAGATGGTCTCTAGCATGGCTTCAGAGAATTTATAGACATTTTAAATGGCCTTAGCCAGAGTTGAAGACCTTAAAGGAGGACTTAAGGAGCCTGAGCGGTGTCTTGATCTGCCTCTTGGCCGGCCTAATAACCCCGTCATTAGAATGAGGGCTTTGCGTGTGTAAGACCTCTTCGGTTCTACTGTTGTTGCTCTTTCTGGGGCAGGGCAGCGGATGAGATCATCCATCAGTCCACTTTACCCTCTAATGGGCTCAGATCTCTGGCATCTGGAGGTATCTTCCACAGTGATGTTAGTGTTTATTTGTATACTTGCCATTTGTGTGCACATTAGACCTTACACTATATATTCCAATTACACACTGTAGACACACAGTAATACAGGAATTAGAGCTCACATTTGCACCTTATTTATTAACACACCCACATGATTGCTTAAAAGTGGGTTTTGAAAACATGTTGACAGTTCAAGGTGATAAGTTAACACAGCTTGTTAGTGGCACGATTAAAGATATAGCGTGCAGGCAGGTGTAAGGGACACCACATGTCCTTGTTAGTTAAAAAACACGGTTTCAGGCTTGTTTCTCCCCGCAGTGATGCAACAACAATATATTAAGTGGTTTGAACACTCACAATGTTAATATTTTTTTTACATTTTTACTTATACTAAATCAGGAAATACCACAATAATGGCACACTGACAATCCAAATATACCAACATTAGATCAGATTGCATTTGTTTAAACTGTAGCTACACGGTGCGATAAATGGGACATGCCTGAATACAGTTTCAGAATGTGTCCTGATGCAGGGCTTTATCCAACTGTCTGGCTTTCATGTATGAGCTGCTGTTTATGTCATCTGTTTAGGCTGCAGAAGAGAAGTGTCTTAACATGGTTCAGTAAGTGGGCTCGTATTCAGGATGTGTAGAACAAGTCAAGCACTTCCTTTAGTGCGCCTTAGTGTGTTTACTTGTCCTTCGTCCTTGTGAGATGACACAGAGTGCACACGTGTGTATGTGTGTGTGTGAGAGGTAACGTCTCTGTGCATGAAGCACAACAGATGGAACAAATCAGCAGCTGCAAAAGTGTTTCGGCTTGTGTACCGTGTGTGTGTGCATGTTTGTGCCTGTGCATCTTCCCTCAGGTGTCTTTTGTTCTTACTCTTAAGTCTTATCCTTCAATGACTGTGCTCTACTTTGAAGTCTGTCAGTACCCTCAACGCAGGCAAAATGAGACCTCAGAAAAAGGTAAAAATAAGGCCTATAACTCATTTTAAGAAGTGAGTTAATGGACAAAAATTATCAATAGATCTAAATATAACTCTAAAGAATATCAATGTATTATCAATGTAGCTTTTGCAGTAGCATCATCAAATTCTAAGTAGATAAATAATTTGCAATTTTAGTGTGGAATATGTTAAAATGTCTTTAACAACATATAAAGAAGCTCTTTAAACAAGCAAACTTGTGCAACCTGTAGGATTGCAGATTGCAACCAGCTGAAACTTTGCCCACTTTAGTGTTTATTGTTCAGGAGTTTTTTGGTTTTTTTTTTACCAGAAACTGAATTATTCACAGATGCCTTCCTCTCCAAAAACAAATAGACCAAGTGATTTAAACTGGTAAAAACAAACAAAAAAATAACCTAAAAGCAACCACTGAATATAGCAGTTTCATGTTTAAAAAAAATTATTTTTCCAACACAGGTAGTATTGAAGAGGCTGCTAACTACGGTGGTCAACGGGATATGAGTATGGCCCTATCTAGAGCCAGTGGATGGTTTGTCCGTTCTGGGCTACTGTAGAAATATGGAGGAGGACCTGCTCCCCATGTAGATATAAACAGGTCACACAGCGGTAATGAAAACACAACAATTCCCATTTCCAGCTGATTTTATGCCAAAGAAAACATACTTATTATATTATATTCAATTTCTGCCAATATATCCCCCTTAATCCTACAACTTTTAATTCACTTACACTTCATGCTCTCATGTAAATCACACCATTTCCAGACAAAATATTATTTGAAGGAGACATTAATTTTTTAATTGTTTAAAACTGTTTTCATCTGGCTGTGCTTCATTAGAGTGTTCCAGTGTGCTTACACTTGGCAAACCCAACTAAATTTCTCAGAAAAAATGTTGGTTGTGACTAATACTTTGTCGTAAAAAGGTCAAGCTTGACAAACATATCAGAACTATTCCAAAACAGACATGCAGTGATTGATGGTGTTCTTATAATGGGAGTCGTGGGTGTAGGAATTAAATGTTGTGGAAGACTATCGGTCAAAGACATGACATGACATGATTTCAATGGCTTCTTCCAATTGCTAAACACAGGAAAAGTGGATTTCAGAGTAAAGTTAATACTCTGACAACACTTGAACTGAACCATTCAACTTCCACCTAGAGTTACAAGTACACAGTGCAAAGACAAACAGAGAAACACACACACACACACACACACACACAGAGGAAGGGCAAACCATGACTGTAGCTCAATGCAAACCCCTTGACACACACATTTTCCCAAACAGGTTATCTTGTGCTCATGAACTGTGGAAATGCAACTATTAGGATTAGAAAACACACGCAAATACACACCACATATATATCATATACAGCAGTGTCTGAGAGATGAGATAAGGGGCTTAGATGAAGGGGGCAGGGTTGTCTCTGGTGAAACTCTGACTGACATTGCAGCTCTTGGGTAATCCTGCTAATCCTCTGCTAGCTCAGGGGTGCAGTGGGACCGAAGGCCTTTGACCCTGCTTCAAGAGGAGGCGCTAACACACACACACGCACTCACCAAACTTTTAGTAGCATTTCAGAATTCACATTCACACATCTTCATAATGACTGAAACTTCCTGTGTCTGTACCACCACATCCCTGCGGAGTGAATTATTAACTTTTATGGATCCCCAAAATGCGCTGATAGTGTTTGTTTATGTAGGACGGCATGTCCACATTGTTTGGAATGATTACAGGGGCAATTAGGAAGGATTATGAGGCCAATTAACTCTGGACTGTTTGGCCCACAATACCAGGAAAAGTGTGAAGCTGTAAAAAAAACAGCTGATCCGTGACACATATTTATTAATCACTAGTTTGTCTGCTAGTAACTAAAGCTGAAGTTTGGGTGCAGTGCAAATGACAGAAGTGCATATATAGTTGTGAACATACAAACAAGTAAGCAGGTGATTTTTTAAATAAAGTTTTTATATATACACTTATTCTCAGTGGTGGATTTTCCTTTTGGCAACATAGGCAGTGACCTCGGATGCACACAGATTTTTTTGACATTCAAGAATTCAAACATAAGGGAAATGAATAAGAGGAAATGAAATATCAAAAGCCATATGGGCCACAGTACAAAAACAAGAAGACAAAATTCACAAATTTGTACCTATGTATTCCCTAATTTTTTTTGTTATTTATTATTATTATTTGTTAGCTATTTGCTAAATTGTTTATTTGTGCTGATTTCACATTGGCTCTTATTCTTAAAAAAACAAACAAAAACAACAAACAATCAAGTCAAATCACACAATTTTCACCAAAATTTAAACACACAGGTACACTGTCAAGCTCAAACTTGCCTCCTATTTTACCTGGCGGGTATTTTGACACAGAAACACTCCCATCGTAATTGAACATAAAAAAGAGCCACATGTGACCTGTGAGTTGTAATGTCGTGGTAACACACTGTGACATTCATCTGGTGTGAGGCATTAAAAATGTTCCAATCATGTTAAGACTGGAAGGATTGCTCAGCCTCACTTAAAGTCATCCGCCCTCCACTGTGTGCTGCGTCAAGGTGCACAAAGAAAGTCAGAACAGGACTAGAACCTTGTAAACTTTCAAAATAAAAGTAATGACTCGGAATAATAGTTTCATCCAGTCCAGTCCAAGATACTGAACCCCATATTGCTCCCGATGGCTGTTCCTTTGATGTGAAAATGTATATGAATGGTTAAAAACTGAGTAGCAGGTGGCATCTTGTACGGCAACCTCGGTCACTAGTATATAAATGCTACTGTATGCGTGAGTGGGTGAATGTGCCTTGTAATGTAAAAAGCGCTTTGAGTTTTTGAACAACTAGAAAAGTGCTATACAAGTATAAAATATATTTCAACATAATTACAAATCAGTGACAACAATAGAGCCGATATGCTCAGTATACTACATTTGCTGAGATAAATTTGCATATGATAATTGTTATTGAAATAACCTTTGAGTTATAGCTCACAAATACAGTGACATCTTGGTAGTAAATATATGCAACTGATGCATGTAATAAAACATTACTCATTTTGCATGGGGTAGACAATTCATTTACCAGAATTCAAAAACATTTTCTGACCTTCCTTTGCGTTATTCTCAATGCTTTTATTTTTGAAAGACCCTACCGGAAGCACAGATGCATTATTCTAGCACGCTCGATGCTGTTGCCTGGCATAGATCACTTGGTGCTGCACGCTATGTGAGCGCTCACACACCCAGAGCAAGTGATGGGAGACAAACTGAGTCCCTGACGCGCGTGTCGCTCACCTGCGATATTTCCATTGCCTGTTTTGTGATTTGCTTTATATATTTTTCTTTTTTTCTGTCAAGAATTTAAAAAACAAATCCTTCACATCCTCCAAGCAGAACTGGAGTTGAAGCAGGAGGTGAACGCCCGCCGTACAATTCATTATCAGTTTCCATGTGTTTTGGGAAATTGCGCACCGGTTGTTCAGGACCTGAGTCATGGCAGAGGAGTGAGGCGCCTTTGCCAAAATGCCTGTTAACCGGAATATAACTTTTTCACAGCGGACCTATGGAATATAGTCCGATTTTACACAATCTACATGTTGTGCCATCATCCCACGTGAAAAACAAACTCTTCGTGTTCTGCATAATGCTGTCCCTTTGGGTGTATATGATATATTGCTGTGTCGGCTACTGCTCCACGATGCCCAACTTGGCGTACCGCTCGGTGAACAGACACGAGAACGACTCAGAAGTTGATAACCAGGAGTCCTCTCTCGGGGCGTCCAGGGACTTACTGAATAACGAAAACGATTTGGACAGCAGAGGAGAGGAGTGGGATGAAATTAAAGGCGAGGCGAAGGCGTTGGATGATAATGCCATGTCAGGTTTCCTCAATGAGTCGGAAAGTAAAAAGTTGCCCCAGGCGATCATCATCGGGGTGAAGAAAGGAGGGACCCGGGCGCTGCTGGAGTTTCTGCGCCTGCATCCAGACATCAGAGCGGTGGGAGCGGAGCCGCACTTCTTCGACCGCAACTACGACAAGGGACTGGAGTGGTACAGGTATCACACTGATCTACTGATTCAAAACATTAATCCACTGATAGACAGTCAAACTGAGCTCTGAGGTGCTTCATTTATACATTTACATAAAGTGTGCATTGCTAAAAGGCATCTCATGGAGACTCTTTTGAGACATGACTAGAATAAAACTCAAACATCCCCGCTCCTCCTCTAGAAATTTTATTTTTCTATTCTTTATTCTTTTTCTTCTTCCCCCATCATGCAAATTTGATCTACTGTTTCTTATGATTTAAACATTAAAAACAACAACAACAACAACAACAACAACAACAACAACACACACACACACGCACATACACACACACAAGACGGGCAGGAATAGGCCTATGTGTAATCGACTAAGTAGACTAAAACATTTATATTAATAACTGTAACTTTGCTCCTCTCATTTAAGCTTGGCTTTCAAATTGCACCATTTCTATATTACATTATCGTGAAGAGTCATAACTTATTGCTTCAGAAAAAAATGTGATGACCTGTTGTGAAATCAACTCATATTCCAGTAAGTTTCCATGGAAGGTATTGTGAAAATGAGATAAAAAGAATGATATTTTGTAATGCCATTAAATAAATTCTTTTTTTACTGGCAAAAGCACATACTGGGATCCTTTTTATAGATTTAAAAAATATTAGAAATAAAAATAATACTAATTTAATAGTAGTTTAGGGTTTTTAGGGATTTTTTTATATGTGCTTTGCACTGATATTCACATTTATGTTTATTACCTTGATTAATACGTTTTTCACAAGGTAAATGCTTTAGGTCAACAAACAAAACATGAGTAATGCATATAGTATGTAATGTATAGTATATATTATAATAAACAGTTAAGTGTTGTTCAATATTGTAAATATATTACTGATAAGAACTGAACTGAAACTCTGCCAATAGTCCCCACTGATAAGGTGATAAGTGTGACCCTGGGTGATCATATTTTGCAGAATACTACACAAAAAGTTGATATGCACAATAGGAGGAGAAGGACTAAGAACTTTCAACATCTGTGCATCTTACAGTTTCATCAACTGCAGGTGCAAACAACTCTTTAATGTCAGTATACCACAGGTCATAGGGCACAACCCTCTGTACCAACATTTCTATAAAAACTAAATCTTTACATATTTGGCAGCCCTTCTCAGTCATGTCCATTTTGCAAAGCACAATCGATTTCCTGCTTGTTTGCGTGGCCTTCACCCAGTGTTCCTGGAATGTTTCTACATCCGACCTTGAATCAACACTTGCTGTGGCTTCCTGACAACGAGGTGGCACCAGGTAGAAAAAGATAAAGCTGCGCTGCCATTTACATTCAACTCTGGATGCAGTTCAAAGAAAGAAATAGCCCTTTGGTTTACGGTTAGGAGTTAGCAAGTTACATCATGCCATCATCCTTGAGCAGTCAGGAGCGTGATTCAACATCATGAGTTTCAGAGTATTGATTCAGTGGCAGTAATTTGTTTTGATCTTCAATCCAAATACACATCAATGTCAAAAACAGAGACCTGAGGCTGCTTACACCTTCGACATTGTGCAACCTAACATTTTTTATTGTATTCTCTGCCATGGCAACTGTTGTCCTTGTACCATGCCTCACAATCTCAATATGCAAGTTCTTTTCTATTGACTCAGCTGCACAGTTACACAACTTGCTTGTGTGAAAATAAATCACAAACGCACTATGTTTGTGGAAATAATTGATCTTTCATGTGCCCAAGATGTTCCCGGAAATGGTTAATGTTTTACATCAGAGCAACCATATTGTTAATAAGAGATAATAAGAGATGCTGCTGTTTCGAGTGTCTGTTTGGCTGAGCTAAGGGATTAACAGGCAATGTCAAAGGATCTAGACACGGTTTCAAAGCTGGCTCCACGATGCTACAATAGGGGAAGCGAAGCATTGTTCAAAGGACTTCTCGCTTAAGCTCCTTTAAGAATTTCCTGATAGGTTTAGGACATTTTTGGATGATCAGTGTGTGGAGAGTGGTCTTTTGTCCATCTCTACAGACTGAGCAACAAGAACAAATTGAAATTGCCCCGTGCTTATTGTGTATACGCTGTTTTTACCAGTGATCCATGAGGCGATGTATGGTAATGTCTGTAAGTAAGGAGAAGGACACAATGCAATGTTATGCAGTCAAAGAGTTCAGTTTTTTATAATTGAGACATGCTGGTGACTTGTTCACAGTGGCAGCTTGTGGATGTGCGACACTGTTTCATCTCGGGACTTGGACTGTGTAATGAAGGCTTCTTTTCCCAGAGAGGTGATCTGGCTAATTAAAACAACTTGGCTTGAGTTGTCACAGCGAGAGCGCTGTGCCACAGATTGACCCCATACAGCAGAACGCCACAACATCGAGTCAGCCCTTAATGATCATTTAGTGGAGCTCAGAAAGCCGCTCGGTTAGCTTCTTGGTGGAGCGCACCGTTGCTGGACGAATGAGTTTTTCTCGACTCAATAAATGAGCATTTTTAAATGATGTCTAAGCTCTGTGGATCACCTTTTTAAAGCCTCTTGAAACATTTCTCCTTACAGCCCTGCGTCTTTTCTGTGCAGACGTTATTCTTAAAGGGATAGTCTGCAGATTTTCAACATGTTTTGTATCATAAAAATGTGGGCAGTATATGTAAATGAGCCCGGCACCCATGCTGCCACCATGGACACACTATTCCATTGGTCAGTCGCAGCAGTGCCTACTGGTAATTGCAGGTTTTTTACCTCTAGAGCAAAAGCGAATGGCACAGTCCTTTTTCTATGCTTTCTTTGGTCATGTTGCACCAATTTCAAAAATATTTGCATCTTTCTACTGAAAAGACAACCTACTTTCCAGCAGTAAACTACTTTAAAGATATGCTAAGAGCAGGTGAAGGTGTGTGTGGATTTGTTTCCCCTATATGTTTCACATCATTGCCCCCAGACTAATGGCGTGCAATAGCTCGGGGAGAGGAGCTCCACTGGGTGGGCTTATCAGCTCCTGTGGTGGCATTGAGTTGTGCCCACGCTATTTATCTGCTGTGATTGGTGTGTCCATCCTGCTGGAGGTCTGCTGTGTCCATCCTGCTGGAGGCCCCACATAGCGGAGAGGCCCCCACACAGCAGGACTCCAACTACAATACGGCATGTTGCTACCATGGGCAGAAACAGAGAGGCAGGGAGACACACACAGAAGGCCCCTCCTCTCTTTAATAACAGCACCAACTTCCTCTCGTACGTCTTATTTTGGCAGGTTAATGCTCATGTACTGAATGCATTCTCAAATCAAGGTCTTCTGTGCTCTATGCAGTAGATGTGACTTAATTGCTGAGATTGTGTTTTTCCTCTTGAGGCTCCTTATATAGAACAATGAGCTGCCTTTTTACTAACTCACTGAGGGTGTCAGGGAAGACGGCCTAATCCTCCTCAGAGCCCCAGGGAAAGCTTACTGCAGGCCAGTGGCAGATAGAGGGCAGTAAATTTAAAGTGAGTCTTTAGAAAGCGCAACAGTATTATGGAGCTCAATGAAAGGGGATGCTGGAGATCCCCTGAGGTCTGCATTAACCCTGACAATAAAAGAGCAGACAATTAGTGTGAAACATGTTTTCTCTGCCTTCACTTTGTATGCAAATGTGCTCAGAAGGGTGAAAGTGCCCTTTGACGAAGCCCAGCAGGAGTTCATCAGAAAGAGCATTCATTGGATCCGGCCCAAGAAAAGACTCAAACACTACACTTAAGCTTTTTAGCCTGAAAGTTGACTTTCAGAGATCTCTGTGTGGAAAAGTTGTGTTTTTCCCAAGAGAAGGTTCATTCAAGTCCACTGGTGGAATTTTACTTACTCAACACTTCTGGCTCTTTGCGAGGACACAGGGGGATCGGCGTTAAGTGAGAGAGCTCTCGATATAGGTATATCCCCCTCAGCTTAAACTAATGTGTCAGCACACTGACAGGAAAAGAAGGGAAAAGTGCGTTGATAATGAGATGCTTCAAAGAAACAATTCACACATGCTAGCTGTTGTTTTAAACATTCCTAAAATATTTCCGCACACCATAAAACCTCATACTCTAAAACTTCAGACTGTATCAAATTTCTTCTGATAGAATAAAATGATGCTAGCATTCCTAGTATAAGTCCTCCAGATTGTCAATAATGTGCACCTCCCCTCCTTTTTCTGGAGATTGAAGGTTTAATTTGCTGCAACAACCCCCTGGGCTTTAGCTTGAGGTAATTTGTCAAACCACAGCACTTATTACAGCACTTTGGAAACACTGGAACAAAACAAGTTCACTCTGTTATATCCCCTTGAGTTGTTGACTTCCTCATCTCTCTCTCTCTCGCTCTCTTTTGTAGTATCTTCAGAGAGAATGGGCTGTTTCCTGCTTTTTTCTTTTTTTCCACTGCAGAGATTCCCTGACAGCAAGTCAGAGCAACTTCAGAAATCTGCCTCAGCCATCTTTGGTTTGGCTTCTTTGAAGTCTTGTTTGCTTTTGCTCATCCTCTCAGACCAGCATGTGTCTTTGGGGAATGACCTAATTGTACCACTCATTGCATATGTTGGAAAACATACATCAGATGAATGGGTTGTCTTATCCCATTAAATGGAAACCATAACATCATAAGAGCTTTAGGTGACCAATATTCTCAACTAGTATGGCTACAGAACATGTATTTTTTTCTGTTTGCCTAAATGACATTATTGCCTGCAGTAGTGTAATGCAGCAAATATTAGCACTTTACAATAAAGTACACAGAAAAGAGTAGTCACTTTGGAACTAGTAGTACTATTTTAGGACTGACTGAATTTCTATATTTAATTAAAATTTTAACTTTAAGTCAACTACAACAATTAATTGCACAAACAGATATCAGTCACCGG